>NC_091221.1:15982817-16037962 GCF_040958095.1 Procambarus clarkii
AATGACCCCTCACTTGCTCTGGTGCTCTTGGGAGGTGTTGATCTTTGGGGGATTTAAATACTCCGAAATTACCATCTCTTTTAAGGGTCTGAGCAGTGGTGCAGAGGGTTAAGGCGTACCTGTTATGCCAGTTGCTGGAAGGCTTCTGTGCTGGCTAGGGTTCGAGTCTCCTGGTGGGAAAGTGTTCTAAAGTTGTATACTTAACTCTCGTGTTTAGGAGAGTTGTGCCTTAAGCAGAGACACTGTGTCTTCCCATATTAACAGGGACTTGATGAAATTAACGTCTAAATGACCCCTCACTTGCTCTGGTGCTCTTGGGAGGTGTTGATCTTTGGGGGATTTAAATACTCCGAAATTACCATCTCTTTTAAGGGTCTGAGCGGTGGTGCAGAGGGTTAAGGCGTACCTGTTATGCCAGTTGCTGGAAGGCTTCTGTGCTGGCTAGGGTTCGAGTCTCCTGGTGGGAAAGTGTTCTAAAGTTGTATACTTAACTCTCGTGTTTAGGAGAGTTGTGCCTTAAGCAGAGACACTGTGTCTTCCCATATTAACAGGGACTTGATGAAATTAACGTCTAAATGACCCCTCACTTGCTCTGGTGCTCTTGGGAGGTGTTGATCTTTGGGGGATTTAAATACTCCGAAATTACCATCTCTTTTAAGGGTCTGAGCGGTGGTGCAGAGGGTTAAGGCGTACCTGTTATGCCAGTTGCTTGAAGGCTTCTGTGCTGGCTAGGGTTCGAGTCTCCTGGTGGGAAAGTGTTCTAAAGTTGTATACTTAACTCTCGTGTTTAGGAGAGTTGTGCCTTAAGCAGAGACACTGTGTCTTCCCATATTAACAGGGACTTGATGAAATTAACGTCTAAATGACCCCTCACTTGCTCTGGTGCTCTTGGGAGGTGTTGATCTTTGGGGGATTTAAATACTCCGAAATTACCATCTCTTTTAAGGGTCTGAGCGGTGGTGCAGAGGGTTAAGGCGTACCTGTTATGCCAGTTGCTGGAAGGCTTCTGTGCTGGCTAGGGTTCGAGTCTCCTGGTGGGAAAGTGTTCTAAAGTTGTATACTTAACTCTCGTGTTTAGGAGAGTTGTGCCTTAAGCAGAGACACTGTGTCTTCCCATATTAACAGGGACTTGATGAAATTAACGTCTAAATGACCCCTCACTTGCTCTGGTGCTCTTGGGAGGTGTTGATCTTTGGGGGATTTAAATACTCCGAAATTACCATCTCTTTTAAGGGTCTGAGCGGTGGTGCAGAGGGTTAAGGCGTACCTGTTATGCCAGTTGCTGGAAGGCTTCTGTGCTGGCTAGGGTTCGAGTCTCCTGGTGGGAAAGTGTTCTAAAGTTGTATACTTAACTCTCGTGTTTAGGAGAGTTGTGCCTTAAGCAGAGACACTGTGTCTTCCCATATTAACAGGGACTTGATGAAATTAACGTCTAAATGACCCCTCACTTGCTCTGGTGCTCTTGGGAGGTGTTGATCTTTGGGGGATTTAAATACTCCGAAATTACCATCTCTTTTAAGGGTCTGAGCGGTGGTGCAGAGGGTTAAGGCGTACCTGTTATGCCAGTTGCTGGAAGGCTTCTGTGCTGGCTAGGGTTCGAGTCTCCTGTTGGGAAAGTGTTCTAAAGTTGTATACTTAACTCTCGTGTTTAGGAGAGTTGTGCCTTAAGCAGAGACACTGTGTCTTCCCATATTAACAGGGACTTGATGAAATTAACGTCTAAATGACCCCTCACTTGCTCTGGTGCTCTTGGGAGGTGTTGATCTTTGGGGGATTTAAATACTCCGAAATTACCATCTCTTTTAAGGGTCTGAGCGGTGGTGCAGAGGGTTAAGGCGTACCTGTTATGCCAGTTGCTGGAAGGCTTCTGTGCTGGCTAGGGTTCGAGTCTCCTGGTGGGAAAGTGTTCTAAAGTTGTATACTTAACTCTCGTGTTTAGGAGAGTTGTGCCTTAAGCAGAGACACTGTGTCTTCCCATATTAACAGGGACTTGATGAAATTAACGTCTAAATGACCCCTCACTTGCTCTGGTGCTCTTGGGAGGTGTTGATCTTTGGGGGATTTAAATACTCCGAAATTACCATCTCTTTTAAGGGTCTGAGCAGGTGGTGGAGAGGGTTAAGGCGTACCTGTTATGCCAGTTGCTGGAAGGCTTCTGTGCTGGCTAGGGTTCGAGTCTCCTGGTGGGAAAGTGTTCTAAAGTTGTATACTTAACTCTCGTGTTTAGGAGAGTTGTGCCTTAAGCAGAGACACTGTGTCTTCCCATATTAACAGGGACTTGATGAAATTAACGTCTAAATGACCCCTCACTTGCTCTGGTGCTCTTGGGAGGTGTTGATCTTTGGGGGATTTAAATACTCCGAAATTACCATCTCTTTTAAGGGTCTGAGCGGTGGTGCAGAGGGTTAAGGCGTACCTGTTATGCCAGTTGCTGGAAGGCTTCTGTGCTGGCTAGGGTTCGAGTCTCCTGGTGGGAAAGTGTTCTAAAGTTGTATACTTAACTCTCGTGTTTAGGAGAGTTGTGCCTTAAGCAGAGACACTGTGTCTTCCCATATTAACAGGGACTTGATGAAATTAACGTCTAAATGACCCCTCACTTGCTCTGGTGCTCTTGGGAGGTGTTGATCTTTGGGGGATTTAAATACTCCGAAATTACCATCTCTTTTAAGGGTCTGAGCGGTGGTGCAGAGGGTTAAGGCGTACCTGTTATGCCAGTTGCTTGAAGGCTTCTGTGCTGGCTAGGGTTCGAGTCTCCTGGTGGGAAAGTGTTCTAAAGTTGTATACTTAACTCTCGTGTTTAGGAGAGTTGTGCCTTAAGCAGAGACACTGTGTCTTCCCATATTAACAGGGACTTGATGAAATTAACGTCTAAATGACCCCTCACTTGCTCTGGTGCTCTTGGGAGGTGTTGATCTTTGGGGGATTTAAATACTCCGAAATTACCATCTCTTTTAAGGGTCTGAGCGGTGGTGCAGAGGGTTAAGGCGTACCTGTTATGCCAGTTGCTGGAAGGCTTCTGTGCTGGCTAGGGTTCGAGTCTCCTGGTGGGAAAGTGTTCTAAAGTTGTATACTTAACTCTCGTGTTTAGGAGAGTTGTGCCTTAAGCAGAGACACTGTGTCTTCCCATATTAACAGGGACTTGATGAAATTAACGTCTAAATGACCCCTCACTTGCTCTGGTGCTCTTGGGAGGTGTTGATCTTTGGGGGATTTAAATACTCCGAAATTACCATCTCTTTTAAGGGTCTGAGCGGTGGTGCAGAGGGTTAAGGCGTACCTGTTATGCCAGTTGCTGGAAGGCTTCTGTGCTGGCTAGGGTTCGAGTCTCCTGGTGGGAAAGTGTTCTAAAGTTGTATACTTAACTCTCGTGTTTAGGAGAGTTGTGCCTTAAGCAGAGACACTGTGTCTTCCCATATTAACAGGGACTTGATGAAATTAACGTCTAAATGACCCCTCACTTGCTCTGGTGCTCTTGGGAGGTGTTGATCTTTGGGGGATTTAAATACTCCGAAATTACCATCTCTTTTAAGGGTCTGAGCGGTGGTGCAGAGGGTTAAGGCGTACCTGTTATGCCAGTTGCTGGAAGGCTTCTGTGCTGGCTAGGGTTCGAGTCTCCTGGTGGGAAAGTGTTCTAAAGTTGTATACTTAACTCTCGTGTTTAGGAGAGTTGTGCCTTAAGCAGAGACACTGTGTCTTCCCATATTAACAGGGACTTGATGAAATTAACGTCTAAATGACCCCTCACTTGCTCTGGTGCTCTTGGGAGGTGTTGATCTTTGGGGGATTTAAATACTCCGAAATTACCATCTCTTTTAAGGGTCTGAGCGGTGGTGCAGAGGGTTAAGGCGTACCTGTTATGCCAGTTGCTGGAAGGCTTCTGTGCTGGCTAGGGTTCGAGTCTCCTGGTGGGAAAGTGTTCTAAAGTTGTATACTTAACTCTCGTGTTTAGGAGAGTTGTGCCTTAAGCAGAGACACTGTGTCTTCCCATATTAACAGGGACTTGATGAAATTAACGTCTAAATGACCCCTCACTTGCTCTGGTGCTCTTGGGAGGTGTTGATCTTTGGGGGATTTAAATACTCCGAAATTACCATCTCTTTTAAGGGTCTGAGCGGTGGTGCAGAGGGTTAAGGCGTACCTGTTATGCCAGTTGCTGGAAGGCTTCTGTGCTGGCTAGGGTTCGAGTCTCCTGTTGGGAAAGTGTTCTAAAGTTGTATACTTAACTCTCGTGTTTAGGAGAGTTGTGCCTTAAGCAGAGACACTGTGTCTTCCCATATTAACAGGGACTTGATGAAATTAACGTCTAAATGACCCCTCACTTGCTCTGGTGCTCTTGGGAGGTGTTGATCTTTGGGGGATTTAAATACTCCGAAATTACCATCTCTTTTAAGGGTCTGAGCGGTGGTGCAGAGGGTTAAGGCGTACCTGTTATGCCAGTTGCTGGAAGGCTTCTGTGCTGGCTAGGGTTCGAGTCTCCTGGTGGGAAAGTGTTCTAAAGTTGTATACTTAACTCTCGTGTTTAGGAGAGTTGTGCCTTAAGCAGAGACACTGTGTCTTCCCATATTAACAGGGACTTGATGAAATTAACGTCTAAATGACCCCTCACTTGCTCTGGTGCTCTTGGGAGGTGTTGATCTTTGGGGGATTTAAATACTCCGAAATTACCATCTCTTTTAAGGGTCTGAGCGGTGGTGCAGAGGGTTAAGGCGTACCTGTTATGCCAGTTGCTGGAAGGCTTCTGTGCTGGCTAGGGTTCGAGTCTCCTGGTGGGAAAGTGTTCTAAAGTTGTATACTTAACTCTCGTGTTTAGGAGAGTTGTGCCTTAAGCAGAGACACTGTGTCTTCCCATATTAACAGGGACTTGATGAAATTAACGTCTAAATGACCCCTCACTTGCTCTGGTGCTCTTGGGAGGTGTTGATCTTTGGGGGATTTAAATACTCCGAAATTACCATCTCTTTTAAGGGTCTGAGCGGTGGTGCAGAGGGTTAAGGCGTACCTGTTATGCCAGTTGCTGGAAGGCTTCTGTGCTGGCTAGGGTTCGAGTCTCCTGGTGGGAAAGTGTTCTAAAGTTGTATACTTAACTCTCGTGTTTAGGAGAGTTGTGCCTTAAGCAGAGACACTGTGTCTTCCCATATTAACAGGGACTTGATGAAATTAACGTCTAAATGACCCCTCACTTGCTCTGGTGCTCTTGGGAGGTGTTGATCTTTGGGGGATTTAAATACTCCGAAATTACCATCTCTTTTAAGGGTCTGAGCGGTGGTGCAGAGGGTTAAGGCGTACCTGTTATGCCAGTTGCTGGAAGGCTTCTGTGCTGGCTAGGGTTCGAGTCTCCTGGTGGGAAAGTGTTCTAAAGTTGTATACTTAACTCTCGTGTTTAGGAGAGTTGTGCCTTAAGCAGAGACACTGTGTCTTCCCATATTAACAGGGACTTGATGAAATTAACGTCTAAATGACCCCTCACTTGCTCTGGTGCTCTTGGGAGGTGTTGATCTTTGGGGGATTTAAATACTCCGAAATTACCATCTCTTTTAAGGGTCTGAGCGGTGGTGCAGAGGGTTAAGGCGTACCTGTTATGCCAGTTGCTGGAAGGCTTCTGTGCTGGCTAGGGTTCGAGTCTCCTGGTGGGAAAGTGTTCTAAAGTTGTATACTTAACTCTCGTGTTTAGGAGAGTTGTGCCTTAAGCAGAGACACTGTGTCTTCCCATATTAACAGGGACTTGATGAAATTAACGTCTAAATGACCCCTCACTTGCTCTGGTGCTCTTGGGAGGTGTTGATCTTTGGGGGATTTAAATACTCCGAAATTACCATCTCTTTTAAGGGTCTGAGCGGTGGTGCAGAGGGTTAAGGCGTACCTGTTATGCCAGTTGCTGGAAGGCTTCTGTGCTGGCTAGGGTTCGAGTCTCCTGGTGGGAAAGTGTTCTAAAGTTGTATACTTAACTCTCGTGTTTAGGAGAGTTGTGCCTTAAGCAGAGACACTGTGTCTTCCCATATTAACAGGGACTTGATGAAATTAACGTCTAAATGACCCCTCACTTGCTCTGGTGCTCTTGGGAGGTGTTGATCTTTGGGGGATTTAAATACTCCGAAATTACCATCTCTTTTAAGGGTCTGAGCGGTGGTGCAGAGGGTTAAGGCGTACCTGTTATGCCAGTTGCTGGAAGGCTTCTGTGCTGGCTAGGGTTCGAGTCTCCTGGTGGGAAAGTGTTCTAAAGTTGTATACTTAACTCTCGTGTTTAGGAGAGTTGTGCCTTAAGCAGAGACACTGTGTCTTCCCATATTAACAGGGACTTGATGAAATTAACGTCTAAATGACCCCTCACTTGCTCTGGTGCTCTTGGGAGGTGTTGATCTTTGGGGGATTTAAATACTCCGAAATTACCATCTCTTTTAAGGGTCTGAGCGGTGGTGCAGAGGGTTAAGGCGTACCTGTTATGCCAGTTGCTGGAAGGCTTCTGTGCTGGCTAGGGTTCGAGTCTCCTGGTGGGAAAGTGTTCTAAAGTTGTATACTTAACTCTCGTGTTTAGGAGAGTTGTGCCTTAAGCAGAGACACTGTGTCTTCCCATATTAACAGGGACTTGATGAAATTAACGTCTAAATGACCCCTCACTTGCTCTGGTGCTCTTGGGAGGTGTTGATCTTTGGGGGATTTAAATACTCCGAAATTACCATCTCTTTTAAGGGTCTGAGCGGTGGTGCAGAGGGTTAAGGCGTACCTGTTATGCCAGTTGCTGGAAGGCTTCTGTGCTGGCTAGGGTTCGAGTCTCCTGGTGGGAAAGTGTTCTAAAGTTGTATACTTAACTCTCGTGTTTAGGAGAGTTGTGCCTTAAGCAGAGACACTGTGTCTTCCCATATTAACAGGGACTTGATGAAATTAACGTCTAAATGACCCCTCACTTGCTCTGGTGCTCTTGGGAGGTGTTGATCTTTGGGGGATTTAAATACTCCGAAATTACCATCTCTTTTAAGGGTCTGAGCGGTGGTGCAGAGGGTTAAGGCGTACCTGTTATGCCAGTTGCTGGAAGGCTTCTGTGCTGGCTAGGGTTCGAGTCTCCTGGTGGGAAAGTGTTCTAAAGTTGTATACTTAACTCTCGTGTTTAGGAGAGTTGTGCCTTAAGCAGAGACACTGTGTCTTCCCATATTAACAGGGACTTGATGAAATTAACGTCTAAATGACCCCTCACTTGCTCTGGTGCTCTTGGGAGGTGTTGATCTTTGGGGGATTTAAATACTCCGAAATTACCATCTCTTTTAAGGGTCTGAGCGGTGGTGCAGAGGGTTAAGGCGTACCTGTTATGCCAGTTGCTGGAAGGCTTCTGTGCTGGCTAGGGTTCGAGTCTCCTGGTGGGAAAGTGTTCTAAAGTTGTATACTTAACTCTCGTGTTTAGGAGAGTTGTGCCTTAAGCAGAGACACTGTGTCTTCCCATATTAACAGGGACTTGATGAAATTAACGTCTAAATGACCCCTCACTTGCTCTGGTGCTCTTGGGAGGTGTTGATCTTTGGGGGATTTAAATACTCCGAAATTACTATCTCTTTTAAGGGTCTGAGCGGTGGTGCAGAGGGTTAAGGCGTACCTGTTATGCCAGTTGCTGGAAGGCTTCTGTGCTGGCTAGGGTTCGAGTCTCCTGGTGGGAAAGTGTTCTAAAGTTGTATACTTAACTCTCGTGTTTAGGAGAGTTGTGCCTTAAGCAGAGACACTGTGTCTTCCCATATTAACAGGGACTTGATGAAATTAACGTCTAAATGACCCCTCACTTGCTCTGGTGCTCTTGGGAGGTGTTGATCTTTGGGGGATTTAAATACTCCGAAATTACCATCTCTTTTAAGGGTCTGAGCGGTGGTGCAGAGGGTTAAGGCGTACCTGTTATGCCAGTTGCTGGAAGGCTTCTGTGCTGGCTAGGGTTCGAGTCTCCTGGTGGGAAAGTGTTCTAAAGTTGTATACTTAACTCTCGTGTTTAGGAGAGTTGTGCCTTAAGCAGAGACACTGTGTCTTCCCATATTAACAGGGACTTGATGAAATTAACGTCTAAATGACCCCTCACTTGCTCTGGTGCTCTTGGGAGGTGTTGATCTTTGGGGGATTTAAATACTCCGAAATTACCATCTCTTTTAAGGGTCTGAGCGGTGGTGCAGAGGGTTAAGGCGTACCTGTTATGCCAGTTGCTGGAAGGCTTCTGTGCTGGCTAGGGTTCGAGTCTCCTGGTGGGAAAGTGTTCTAAAGTTGTATACTTAACTCTCGTGTTTAGGAGAGTTGTGCCTTAAGCAGAGACACTGTGTCTTCCCATATTAACAGGGACTTGATGAAATTAACGTCTAAATGACCCCTCACTTGCTCTGGTGCTCTTGGGAGGTGTTGATCTTTGGGGGATTTAAATACTCCGAAATTACCATCTCTTTTAAGGGTCTGAGCGGTGGTGCAGAGGGTTAAGGCGTACCTGTTATGCCAGTTGCTGGAAGGCTTCTGTGCTGGCTAGGGTTCGAGTCTCCTGGTGGGAAAGTGTTCTAAAGTTGTATACTTAACTCTCGTGTTTAGGAGAGTTGTGCCTTAAGCAGAGACACTGTGTCTTCCCATATTAACAGGGACTTGATGAAATTAACGTCTAAATGACCCCTCACTTGCTCTGGTGCTCTTGGGAGGTGTTGATCTTTGGGGGATTTAAATACTCCGAAATTACCATCTCTTTTAAGGGTCTGAGCGGTGGTGCAGAGGGTTAAGGCGTACCTGTTATGCCAGTTGCTGGAAGGCTTCTGTGCTGGCTAGGGTTCGAGTCTCCTGGTGGGAAAGTGTTCTAAAGTTGTATACTTAACTCTCGTGTTTAGGAGAGTTGTGCCTTAAGCAGAGACACTGTGTCTTCCCATATTAACAGGGACTTGATGAAATTAACGTCTAAATGACCCCTCACTTGCTCTGGTGCTCTTGGGAGGTGTTGATCTTTGGGGGATTTAAATACTCCGAAATTACCATCTCTTTTAAGGGTCTGAGCGGTGGTGCAGAGGGTTAAGGCGTACCTGTTATGCCAGTTGCTGGAAGGCATCTGTGCTGGCTAGGGTTCGAGTCTCCTGGTGGGAAAGTGTTCTAAAGTTGTATACTTAACTCTCGTGTTTAGGAGAGTTGTGCCTTAAGCAGAGACACTGTGTCTTCCCATATTAACAGGGACTTGATGAAATTAACGTCTAAATGACCCCTCACTTGCTCTGGTGCTCTTGGGAGGTGTTGATCTTTGGGGGATTTAAATACTCCGAAATTACCATCTCTTTTAAGGGTCTGAGCGGTGGTGCAGAGGGTTAAGGCGTACCTGTTATGCCAGTTGCTGGAAGGCTTCTGTGCTGGCTAGGGTTCGAGTCTCCTGGTGGGAAAGTGTTCTAAAGTTGTATACTTAACTCTCGTGTTTAGGAGAGTTGTGCCTTAAGCAGAGACACTGTGTCTTCCCATATTAACAGGGACTTGATGAAATTAACGTCTAAATGACCCCTCACTTGCTCTGGTGCTCTTGGGAGGTGTTGATCTTTGGGGGATTTAAATACTCCGAAATTACCGTCTCTTTTAAGGGTCTGAGCGGTGGTGCAGAGGGTTAAGGCGTACCTGTTATGCCAGTTGCTGGAAGGCTTCTGTGCTGGCTAGGGTTCGAGTCTCCTGGTGGGAAAGTGTTCTAAAGTTGTATACTTAACTCTCGTGTTTAGGAGAGTTGTGCCTTAAGCAGAGACACTGTGTCTTCCCATATTAACAGGGACTTGATGAAATTAACGTCTAAATGACCCCTCACTTGCTCTGGTGCTCTTGGGAGGTGTTGATCTTTGGGGGATTTAAATACTCCGAAATTACCATCTCTTTTAAGGGTCTGAGCGGTGGTGCAGAGGGTTAAGGCGTACCTGTTATGCCAGTTGCTGGAAGGCTTCTGTGCTGGCTAGGGTTCGAGTCTCCTGGTGGGAAAGTGTTCTAAAGTTGTATACTTAACTCTCGTGTTTAGGAGAGTTGTGCCTTAAGCAGAGACACTGTGTCTTCCCATATTAACAGGGACTTGATGAAATTAACGTCTAAATGACCCCTCACTTGCTCTGGTGCTCTTGGGAGGTGTTGATCTTTGGGGGATTTAAATACTCCGAAATTACCATCTCTTTTAAGGGTCTGAGCGGTGGTGCAGAGGGTTAAGGCGTACCTGTTATGCCAGTTGCTGGAAGGCTTCTGTGCTGGCTAGGGTTCGAGTCTCCTGGTGGGAAAGTGTTCTAAAGTTGTATACTTAACTCTCGTGTTTAGGAGAGTTGTGCCTTAAGCAGAGACACTGTGTCTTCCCATATTAACAGGGACTTGATGAAATTAACGTCTAAATGACCCCTCACTTGCTCTGGTGCTCTTGGGAGGTGTTGATCTTTGGGGGATTTAAATACTCCGAAATTACCATCTCTTTTAAGGGTCTGAGCGGTGGTGCAGAGGGTTAAGGCGTACCTGTTATGCCAGTTGCTGGAAGGCTTCTGTGCTGGCTAGGGTTCGAGTCTCCTGGTGGGAAAGTGTTCTAAAGTTGTATACTTAACTCTCGTGTTTAGGAGAGTTGTGCCTTAAGCAGAGACACTGTGTCTTCCCATATTAACAGGGACTTGATGAAATTAACGTCTAAATGACCCCTCACTTGCTCTGGTGCTCTTGGGAGGTGTTGATCTTTGGGGGATTTAAATACTCCGAAATTACCATCTCTTTTAAGGGTCTGAGCGGTGGTGCAGAGGGTTAAGGCGTACCTGTTATGCCAGTTGCTGGAAGGCTTCTGTGCTGGCTAGGGTTCGAGTCTCCTGGTGGGAAAGTGTTCTAAAGTTGTATACTTAACTCTCGTGTTTAGGAGAGTTGTGCCTTAAGCAGAGACACTGTGTCTTCCCATATTAACAGGGACTTGATGAAATTAACGTCTAAATGACCCCTCACTTGCTCTGGTGCTCTTGGGAGGTGTTGATCTTTGGGGGATTTAAATACTCCGAAATTACCATCTCTTTTAAGGGTCTGAGCGGTGGTGCAGAGGGTTAAGGCGTACCTGTTATGCCAGTTGCTGGAAGGCTTCTGTGCTGGCTAGGGTTCGAGTCTCCTGGTGGGAAAGTGTTCTAAAGTTGTATATATATATATATATATATATATATATATATATATATATATATATATATATATATATATATATATATATATATATATAAATTAGTATATTTTGGTAGCAGTCTTTCCTGTAGACATATATTATCAAATATGACCGAAAAAGTATGATTAATAATTCTAACACGAATTTTCTCAATCTTTCGTACATTACGCTTCACTGTTGGAGGTAAATCAAAAATTAATTCTCCAAAATTCATTTTTATTTCTAGTCTGACGCGACACGGGCGCGTTTCGTAAAACTTATTACATTTTCAAAGACTTTAGTTCACAAAAACACAACTGAATAGAACTTACGTATCTCCGATTTTATATCTACATTTGAGTGAGGTGGGAGGGGTGATGTGGCATTAACACAAGACAGAACAAGAGGGGATATTAATAGGGTATTAAAAGTATCAACACAAGACAGAACACAAACAATGGGTATTGAATAGAAGTGTTTGTAGAAAGCCTATTGGTCCATATTTCTTGATGCTTCTATATTGGAGCGGAGTCTTGAGGTGGGTAGAATATAGTTGTGCAATAATTGGCTGTTGATTGCTGGTGTTGACTTCTTGATGTGTAGTGCCTCGTAAACGTCAAGCCGCCTGCTATCGCTGTATCTATCGATGATTTCTGTGTTGTTTACTAGGATTTCTCTGGCGATGGTTTGGTTGTGGGAAGAGATTATATGTTCCTTAATGGAGCCCTGTTGCTTATGCATCGTTAAACGCCTAGAAAGAGATGTTGTTGTCTTGCCTATATACTGGGTTTTTTGGAGCTTACAGTCCCCAAGTGGGCATTTGAAGGCATAGACGACGTTAGTCTCTTTTAAAGCGTTCTGTTTTGTGTCTGGAGAGTTTCTCATGAGTAGGCTGGCCGTTTTTCTGGTTTTATAGTAAATCGTCAGTTGTATCCTCTGATTTTTGTCTGTAGGGATAACGTTTCTATTAACAATATCTTTCAGGACCCTTTCCTCCGTTTTATGAGCTGTGGAAAAGAAGTTCCTGTAAAATAGTCTAATAGGGGGTATAGGTGTTGTGTTAGTTGTCTCTTCAGAGGTTGCAAGGCTTTTCACTTTCCTTCTTATGATGTCTTCGACGAAACCATTGGAGAAGCCGTTATTGACTAGGACCTGCCTTACCCTACAGAGTTCTTCGTCGACTTGCTTCCATTCTGAGCTGTGGCTGAGAGCACGGTCGACATATGCGTTAACAACACTCCTCTTGTACCTGTCAGGGCAGTCGCTGTTGGCATTTAGGCACATTCCTATGTTTGTTTCCTTAGTGTAGACTGCAGTGTGGAAACCTCCGCCCTTTTCCATGACTGTTACATCTAGAAAGGGCAGCTTCCCATCCTTTTCCATCTCGTAAGTGAAACGCAGCACGGAACTCTGCTCAAATGCCTCCTTCAGCTCCTGCAGATGTCTGACATCAGGTACCTGTGTAAAAATGTCGTCAACATACCTGCAGTATATGGCCGGTTTCAAGTTCATGTCGACTAAGACTTTTTGCTCGATGGTACCCATATAGAAGTTTGCAAACAGGACACCTAGGGGAGAACCCATGGCGACCCCATCTACTTGCTTATACATGTGCCCATCCGGGCTCAAGAAGGGTGCCTCTTTAGTACAAGCTAACCTCTGAAGAGACAACTAACACAACACCTATACCCCCTATTAGACTATTTTACAGGAACTTCTTTTCCACAGCTCATAAAACGGAGGAAAGGGTCCTGAAAGATATTGTTAATAGAAACGTTATCCCTACAGACAAAAATCAGAGGATACAACTGACGATTTACTATAAAACCAGAAAAACGGCCAGCCTACTCATGAGAAACTCTCCAGACACAAAACAGAACGCTTTAAAAGAGACTAACGTCGTCTATGCCTTCAAATGCCCACTTGGGGACAGTAAGCTCCAAAAAACCCAGTATATAGGCAAGACAACAACATCTCTTTCTAGGCGTTTAACGATGCATAAGAAACAGGGCTCCATTAAGGAACATATAATCTCTTCCTACAACCAAACCATCGCCAGAGAAATCCTAGTAAACAACACAGAAATCATCGATAGATACAGCGATAGCAGGCGGCTGGACGTTTGCGAGGCACTACACATCAAGAAGTCAACACCAGCAATCAACAGCCAATTATTGCACAACTATATTCTACCCACCTCAAGACTCCGCTCCAATATAGAAGCATCAAGAAATATGGACCAATAGGCTTTCTACAAACACTTCTATTCAATACCCATTGTTTGTGTTCTGTCTTGTGTTGATACTTTTAATACCCTATTAATATCCCCTCTTGTTCTGTCTTGTGTTAATGCCACATCACCCCTCCCACCTCACTCAAATGTAGATATAAAATCGGAGATACGTAAGTTCTATTCAGTTGTGTATTTGTGAACTAAAGTCTTTGAAAATGTAATAAGTTTTACGAAACGCGCCCGTGTCGCGTCAGACTAGAAATAAAAATGAATTTTGGAGAATTAATTTTTGATTTACCTCCAACAGTGAAGCGTAATGTACGAAAGATTGAGAAAATTCGTGTTAGAATTATTAATCTTACTTTTTCGGTCATATTTAATAATATATATATATATATATATATATATATATATATATATATATATATATATATATATATATGGCAATGTATTTATATTTGTATCTCTAAAATAAATAGATAACATACCATTGATATTTTGGGGTATAACGTCTACAACAGAAACTGGAGGCTTCATTACTTCATGACTGCAAGGGAAAGGATTTGATGGTGTGCCTAGTAATAGAAAAAAAACAGTAAAAAATATATTACTTTAACAAGTTATTTATAATTACATTTAAGAGCAGTTAGTGATTATATTTAACTGTTGACAATAATACTAATACCTAAAGCTCTGCTTTTTCTAGACGAAGTGCCAGTGTACATAATTGTCCGCCTTTTTGGGTTGTTATTTTGGGAATCATAATTGCTCGAAGCCTTGTTATCTCCTCTTCAATCTCCTTCAATTTCTTTTGGTGTTGTAAATCTTGCACACTTTTATGCAACTCATCTGAACATAGATAAAGAACACAAAGTATTCTATGTAAAGCTGGAAAATGATATTATCCAACACAAATACGTGAAGTGTGTGAAAGTTGTATTTTAAATGCAGATGACATAAATTGCTCATTTGACAATATATGTTGGTAATCTTTACAACAATATGAAAGGGAGTAAAATATTTCCTTTAAATAAAATTAAATTAATCAATTATATGTTATTTATATCCATATTAAACATTGTGAATAAAAATATAAGTGAGCTTACCATGTACAACAGGTATATGTTTTTTCTTTTCTGATCTCTTGATATTTGCCTGAGCCTGGCTTTCCGGCTGAGCTTTACGTTTGACATAAAAAAGCCTATAGCCACACTTGCAGACATGTTGATTAATGTTCACGATAATATTACATGAGGGACATAATCGCTGTAAAGCGTTTCTCAGGACTGAAAAATAAAGATAATTTGGGTTATGATAAACTGTGCAGTTCAGTATAATTACATTATAATGTAGAACTACCTAAGCTCACCAGAAGTCACACACAATATGGGAAATCATTCATATTTGAATGATCAAATAAATGAGCAAATGATGAATGAATGATTTGAATGAGCAAATCATTCAACACAAAAGACCACATGGATAGTGAAATCTGGATCCAAAATTATAATTTATATAGATGTGACAGAGTAATAAGGTCAGGTGGAAGAGTAGGTCTGTATATTAAAGAGGAACTGGCATGAACAGTGCTCCTAAACTCAACTAATGAGGTGGTAGAGGTACTTGGAATCAGGGTTGAAAACATAAATCTAATTATTATTTTAACATACAAACTGCAAGATGCAACAGTTGAGAAATTAACTGAGCAAATCCACAAAATAGAGAATATCCTTGATAACTTAACAAACCCAGTACCAGATATTATCTTCTTTGCAGACTTCAATCTGCCCCTTTTAAAATGGAGAATAGTAAAAATAACCTTATAGCAGGAAATCAACCTGGAAATAACAAACTACAGGTCAGAGAACTACTGAGATTCTGTGACAAATTCTCGCCCAGTCAGCAGATTACAGAACCAACTGGGAACGAAAACACGCTGGACCTGATATTTACAAACAATGATGAGCTAATCAGCGACATTACTGTCTCAAACACTGCGTACTCGGACAACATTGAAGTGAAAACTAACATTAATAATGGTAGTAGGCCTAAGAGAAACAACAAGTGAGAAGGGTTATTCAATAAATCCAATTTTAATAATAATAATAAAAGGATAGACTGGGCAAAAATAAATGGGGAACTTACAAACGTTCAATTGGAATGTGTTCTAAGTAATAAACATCATACACAAAGAATAGAAAAACAGACTTCTGAAGCCTATGAAGTCTGTCTGAAACATGTTCCTTTGAGGAAAGCCAGAAAGAGGTCCAACGTAGAAAGAAAACGCAGGCGACACTATAAAAAAGACAAAAAACAACGGAAATGATTAAGCAGACAACTTTTCATACAAAGAAGGAATAATTTAAACAGGGAGATTGTAGAAATAAAACAGAGACTGAAGCATTCATATCAGATTGAAGAGAGGCAACTAGACAAAAAAGCAATTCAAGAAATAAAGGAAAACCCAAAATATTTCTTCATTTATGCTAAATCATAAGAAAATATCACTGCCAATATTGGACCTATTTGTATTAGTGAAGGTTCATACATTCAGTATGACAAATTTCTAATTTGTCATAACACTAATTTTACAATTAGTGAAATCCTAAAGAAGCTGTATGAGGATATGTTTAGCACTCAGATACACAGCATGAAAGTAAAAAATCCGGACAACTTCTTTATGCGTGATATCCAAACCCCTGTAAATATAACCAATATCAACACGAGCATGGAACATTTTGAAAGAGAATTTTACAATATGCCCATGCACTCAGCCCCGGGTCCAGACTCATGGAATTTAATATTTATAAAGAAATGCAAAGTGACATTAGCACAGGCACTCAGTATAGTGAGTAGGAAGAGATTGGACACGGGGGAAATACCAGATGCGCTTAAAGCAGCAGACATAGCCCCTCTACACAGGTATACAGTACACGGATTTCACAAACGCATTCGACAAATTTGACCATGGAGTGATAGCACACAAAATGAGGTCAATGGGAATAACTGGTAAAATAGGACGCTGGATACTCAGTTTTCTGTCAAACAGAACACAAAGAGTAACAGTCAACCATATAAAATCGAGTCCAAGAACAGTTAAAAGCTCTGTACCTCAAGATACAGTCCTTGCACCATTGCTTTCCCTTATTCTCATATCAGATATAGACTCATATACAAGGCACAGCGTTGGATCATCCTTGGCAGATGACACAAAAATCAGCTTAAAAATTACCTCTGCTGAAGATATTGAAAAACTACAAGTAGATACAGTATTAATAAAATTTACGACTGGGCTGCAGAAAATAACATGATGTTTAAAAGCGACAAATTCCAGGTACTCCGATATGGTAAAAATGAGAACCTTAAACATAATACAGGGTACAAAACACAATCAAATTTGTCCATAGTAGGAAAGTAACATGTAAAGGACTTGGGAATAATAATGTCTGACGAACTAAAGTTTAGGGAGCATAACCAAGCAAATATTGTGGCAGCCAGAAAAATGAGAGGATGGATTACGAGAACTTTCAAATCCAGGGATCCCATCACAATGGTTGTACTCTTCAAGTCACTTGTGTTGTCCCGTCTTGAGTACTGCTCAGTACTCACTTTCCCCTTCAGAGCAGGTGAAGATTGCTGAAATAGACGGAATACAGAGAACATATACAGCATGCATAGACTCGATAAAGCACCTAAATTATTGGGATCGTCTCAAAGCTCTCCAAATGTACTCACTAGAAAGGAGACAAGAGAGATACCAAATAATATACACATGGAAAATACTGGAGGCCCAGGTCCCAAATCTACACAGTAATATAACAACATACTGAAGTAAACAATATGGAAGAAAATGCAGAATATAACAAGTGAAGAGCAGGGGTGCCATAGACACAATCAGAGAGTACTGAATAAACATCAGAGGTCTGCGGTTTTTCAACATACTCCTAGCGAGCATAAGAAATATTGCCGGAACAACCGTGGACTTCTTCAAGAGAAAACTAGATAGTTTTCTCAAAGGAGTGCCGGACCAACCAGGCTGTGGCGGGTATGTGCGCCTGCAGGCCACTCCAAGCAACAGCCTGGTGGACCCAACTCTCACAAGTCAAGCCTGGCCTACTGCCAGTCTTGCTGAGTAAAAGAACTCCCAGAACCCCATCAAGCAGGTATTGATTGCACTTTAAATACTTAGTATAAGCAAAGATATTTGATGTCTGGTGAAGGATGGAGGGTAGGCAATCCAAGAGAGGAGGTGCATACTCTAGATGAAAGCAAACTAAGTAATACTTAATAAATATTCTAAATTGGAATTTTAGGTAATAATGTACAATCTTTGGATGACAAAACAACACATCAGAAAACGAAGATGCAATGATCTTCACGTCTGTCTGGGACAATTATCAAATTGTGTAATTAATATTTTTGTGAATCATTTGCTAATTATACTCCTAGCTAAATGGATAAATGTAGCATGAAAGACTGCTTCATACACTTTTCTGTCCTGAAAATTATGATAATTTGGGCTATCATAAAGTATGCAATATGATTAAAATCTAGTACAGCGATAAAGGAAACCTAATCCTAATTACTGTATAATGAAACTTACTTGGATTTTTGGAATCCATTGTTGCAATGAGCTCTCAGATATTCGACTGCATGAGAAACAATATCACCGATTGAAATTGATGTTGGGCTGCTGTAAAATTTACCCAAAAGGTACAAAACTATTTAAAACCAGGCATAAAATAGAATCAGTTTAGATTAATTATATAAAACTACAAGAACAAGGTAGGATGCATACTTGCACCACCATCCAAAAACTGCAAATGAGAGTTGTGACATGCAAATCTCATAAGCACTTTTTGTTTACATATTAACTTCTTGGCATTTTTTCAGTAATTAAACTGAGATAAAAATAAAATTAATACATGTGAAAATACAAGCAAAATATAACTGAAATTTGAACAATGAAACTTTACAGATGATACAGAAGACACAAGTAAATTAGCACTGTAGGAGACATTGAAAAAACTGAAATAACATGATGTTTAACAGTGATAAGTTACAGGTGCTGAAGTATGGTAGAAACGAGGAAATTAAATGAAACAAGGAACACAGGACACAATCAGACCTACTCTAAGAAGGAAAAAACATGCAAGAGATCTGAGAATTACGACGTCTGACGACCTCACACTTTGTGAACATAACCGAGCAAATATAGTGGCGGCCAGAAAAATAATGGGATGGTTTATGAGAATGTTAAAATTCAAAGACCCCAACCACAGTAATGCTAATACTATTCAAATAACTGGTGCTGTCCCATCTTGAGTATTGCTCGGTACTGACTCCCCCTTTCTGAACAGGAGAAATCTCTGAATTAGAGGAAATAAAGAGACCATAAACAGCAAACATATAAATGATAAAACATCTAAATAATTGAGACCGTCTCAAAGCTCTCAAAATGTACTCTCTGGACAGGAGACAAGAATGGTATCAAATAATACATATATGTAAGATACTAGAGGGCCAGGTCCCAAATTTGCACAGCATAATATAACAACATACTGGAGCTAAAGATACAGAAGGAAATTAATAATAGGTGTCATAGGTACAATCAGAGAGCAGAGTCTTAACAGTAGGGGGTTCAAGGGCTGTTTGCTAGGCTAGGCAAGGGTAGACTAGGCTTGGCTAGTGTTGGCTAGGTTATGCTAGGAAGAAGTAGGCTAGGCTGATTTACTCCACCAGTAATTGGCGGTCTGTCTAACTACAAGCTACCACAAGCTACACAAGCTTCAAATAGCTTCCTGGCAATATGTTAGTAATGAATAAATAAGATATATTTACTCATTATAATGTTGGTACTGAATGTACAACACGAAAAAACATAATTTTAATCTGAAAAAGTATCTTTTAATAAAGAAATTAGACGAAAATAAAGAAATGGTGACACCAAATCAAGTCGACGATCCAAGCATCGGTTAGGTTAGGTTAGGTTTGGTTAAGTTAGGTTAGATTTGGTTAGGTTAGATTTGGTTAGGTTAGATTTGGTTAGGTTTGATTAGGTTAGGTTAGGTTAGGTCAGCCTAACATATCATATTTATTCATTACTAACGTATTGCCAGGAAGCTTTGTGTAGCTTGTGGTAGCTTGTGGTAATTAGACAGACCCGTAATTGGGGGGAAAGGGGGGAGGGGGGAACCTCAATATAAGCCTAATTTGTAGCTTCCTGTTCTCTGACACAATGATTTATTTTACGTCAGGCTTTCAGCACAGCCGCATAAAAAACCCTGGTTATTTATTTATTTATTTTTATACGAGAAGGTACACTGGTGGTTAAGAGAGAAAATAGGAATAATGATGATTTTACAATCTTGCCCGAAACGCTATGCGTATAGTGGCTTTAGGTATTGTATGTACTACCTCTATCTATAAATCAAACAGAATGTTTGTACTGTAACTCTGCATCTATGTATATATTTTTCCTAAATAAATTATTATTATTATTGTAAAGCCACTAGCACGCATAGCGTTTCGGGCAAAGATCCCGTACCCAGAAGCTGGGTATCTTTTGTTGCCCTGTGACTACTCTTATGACATTCCCTAACTCTTATGACATTCCCTAACAGTATTGTTAAACTAATAACAATGAACAGTAGTTAAATATTACCGGAATAATCCAACTGATGTGGCCATGTTTTTGTTGTGAAGCCAGGTCGTTCAGTTCGTATACAGCATACGAAGGTTACGAAGGTTAATCTAACCTAAAACCAGAGTCTTAAAAATGTCTTACCATTGCTAAGAAATCCTAAGATATAAATATTTACAATAATACACTGGTTGTTTTTGTTGATTTAGGGGCGATGACATGAGTAAACTGGTTATGTTGTGTTGATTTAGGGGCAACGAACTGTGGTTATTAGACTATGTTTTGTACATAAGCAAAAAACAAGGTATAATTCTTTTAATTATAACAATAATAACGACAAAAAGTTAATAATTAATGTACTTGTTAAGCAAAATTCGCAATATCTTAGTTTTCTTTAGGAAAAAATATTTAAAGACATCTGGAAAAAGATCTGCAGACTATGTCTTACATTTTATTCCGTTATTTACACTAAAAGAAAAATTAAACGTACACTATCGCCCGTGCCTGGTGCACGAGCACCAGGCACGGCCACCGGGAGCTTCCCTGACACTGCCTTAATCGACTGAGATTAAGGCAGTGTCATTTTCATTCCTTTAGAGCAAGGAAATCTCATTCTTAAACTGTATAATATGAGCTGCGCAATAATTTTTTGCTGATCTTCAATAAAGAAATTCTGGAGGGCTTGTGCAAGGATTAGGATGAGTTAGCCTAGGCATTTTTATATCCGTTTCTGGTTACTCAAGGGTGACACTGGCGGGCAACACGAAAATAAATATTTGTATAAATTCCAATTTCGATCCGATCTACTTGGGGATAGTTTACAAATGTTTGCCATGAAATTTACGTTTTCTCTAATAGCCGAAGAGCTTATTTGAGAAAACAGTATGGCATTGAATCAGCGTAGTAAAACAATTGTATTATTGATATGACGAGTATAATCGACATAGTTTTTATATATGTTGCCGGTCGAACACATCCTTATGTGACGTTTTATACTTATGTTCTTCTAGAACATTCTATTGCGAACACATTGGTACAAAAATGAAATACGTACATCGAAAACTAATGTCAGAACAGTGACAAGAGTATACACTTTTAAATATGGCCGCTCGATCGCCGATACACTAATTTCATTTGGGGAAATTTATTTTTTCATACGCCGTTTCGCGACAATTATTTATATCTGATATAAATGTTGCAAAAGAAGTTTAGGATTAAGTAACATATTACACATTAAAAAAATGAATACATTAATACCTAAACAGTTTGTAAATACAGTGATAAATTGTGCCAAACATTACACAATATTATTTACTAAGAAGCGTATGACAACTCAAAACGGCATGATTTCAACAGGATTTTTTATAGTTGTCAAAAAACTCTGATTTTAATTATCAAGTATTTGTCACAATGTATTTTATATAATTATGAGGCAGTGGAACGACCAAATTGTTCTGTATTATAAATGCATAATGCTAAATTTCTATATACATAACAGTAAAATAATGACCACCTACATTTAAGGATAACTAGGAAATAGTAACTGGAAACTTTATTTGAACGAAAATTCAATACCAAATTTCTTAGATGTTTTTTTTTAATATAAAGATCAACAGTAACGAATCTTATTCATTATGGACAAATTAACAAAAAAAAAAACATAATTTTCATTGAGGACCATGTATTAGAGCATATTTAGTCACTTATATATTAAAAGTATTGTGTTTTTTGAACCATTGGGGTTGTAAACAAACAGAACGGTCTACCCGAAAAGTCGTAACATAAGAAGTTGTACATGTTTGCTAATTTATTATTTGATAAATGATTATTACTAATTTACGACGACTATAAAGGTTTCCCATTAGTTAAATTACTGTAGTGTGACTAAATGCTACTACAAAACATATATAAATCCTGGGAAAGTCACAATAACCAGCGACAATATAGCATAAAAGACTAAATAGTAACAGGAAACTGTCCGCAAACGCAAAATTCATTTCCAAATTTATTAGATGTTTTCCTAAATATAAAGATCGATAGGCTGGAATTTTCTGGATTATGGCCTAATTAAGGCAAAAATATATGTATTTTTACTTGAAGAACATATATCAGAGCATAGTCAGTGAGTTATAGAATAATAAGAGTGTGGTATATCATTGTATAACAAGAGATAGTCCATGGAAGCGAAAATAGACGTAGTTTAAGACAAAATAACGTCCAAAAACAGCAGTAGAGTCAAACGGCAACTGTTGACGTTCTTTTTAAGAGGACAGGTTGTGCAGAGAGTCAGAATTCGGCTCAAAAATCACGCTCAGGAGTCAAATTTCCGACATTTCAGACATTTTAAAAACTGCCAGGGGGTTTGGGCAAAATATGACCCATCACTGTTTTCAATAATTGGCATATTTTCGGTATGAAACGTCGTAATTTGAAACTGAAAATAGGTGCAGAGAGTCAGAATTCGGCTCAAAAATCCCGCTCAGGAGTCAATTTTCCGACATTTGAGACATTTTGAAAACTGCAGGGGGGTTTGGGCTAAATATGACCCATCGCCGTTTTCAGTAATTGGCATATTTTCGGAATAAAAAGTCGTAATTTGAAACTGAAAATAGGTGCAGAGAGTCAGAATTCGGATAAAAAATCACGCTCAGGAGTCAAATTTCCCACATTTCAGACATTTTAAAAACTGCAGGGGGGTTTGGGCAAAATATGACCCATCGCCGTTTTCAGTAATTGGCATATTTTCGGTATGAAACGTCGTAACTTGAAACTGAAAATAGGTGCAGAGAGTCAGAATTCGGCTCAAAAATCACGCTCAGGAGTCAAATTTCCGACATTTCAGACATTTTAAAAACTGCAGGGGGGTTTGGGCAAAATATGACCCATCACCGTTTTCAGTAATTGGCATATTTTCAGTATGAAACGTCGTAATTTGAAACTGAAAATAGGTGCAGAGAGTCAGAATTCGGATAAAAAATCACGCTCAGGAGTCAAATTTCCGACATTTCAGACATTTTGAAAACTGCAGGGGGGTTTGGGCAAAATATGACCCATCGCCGTTTACAGTAATTGGCATATTTTCGGTATGAAACGTCGTAATTTGAAACTGAAAATAGGTGCAGAGAGTCAGAAATCGGCTCAAAAATCACGCTCAGGATTCAAATTTATGACATTTCAGACATTTTGAAAACTGCAAGGGGGTTTGGGCAAAATATGACCCATCGCCGTTTACAGTAATTGGCATATTTTCGGTATGAAACGTCGTAATTTGAAACTGAAAATAGGTGCAGAGAGTCAGTATTCGGATAAAAAATCACGCTCAGGAGTCAAATTTCCGACATTTCAGACATTTTGAAAACTGCAGGGGGGTTTGGGCAAAATATGACCCATCGCCGTTTTCAGAAATTGGCATATTTTCGTTATAAAATTCGTAATTTGAAACTGAAAATATGTGCTGAGAGTCAGAATTCGGATAAAAAATCACGCTCAGGAGTCAAATTTCCGACATTTCAGACATTTTGAAAACTGCAGGGGGGTTTGGGCAAAATATGACCCATCGTCGTTTACAGTAATTGGCATATTTTCGGTATGAAACGTCGTAATTTGAAACTGAAAATAGGTGCAGAGAGTCAGAATTCGGCTCAAAAATTACGCTCAGGAGTCAAATTTCCGACATTTCAGACATTTTAAAACTGCAGGGGGGTTTGGGCAAAATATGACCCATCGCTGTTTTCAGTAATTGGTATATTTTCGGTATGAAACGTCGTAATTTGAAACTGAAAATAGGTGCAGAGAGTCAGAATTTGGCTCAAAAATCACGCTCATGAGTCAAATTTCCGACATTTCAGACATTTTGAAAACTGCAGGGGGGTTTGGGCAAAATATGACCCATCGCCGTTTTCAGTAATTGGCATATTTTCGGTATAAAAAGTCGTAATTTGAAACTGAAAATAGATGCAGAGAGTCAGAATTCGGATAAAAAATCATGCTCAGGAGTCAAGTTTCCGACATTTCAGACATTTTGAAAACTGCAGGGGGGTTTGGGCAAAATATGACCCATCGCCGTTTTCAGTAATTGGCATATTTTGGGTATGAAACGTCGTAATTTGAAACTGAAAATAGGTGCAGAGAGTCAGAATTTGGCTCAAAAATCACGCTCATGAGTCAAATTTCCGACATTTCAGACATTTTGAAAACTGCAGGGGGGTTTGGGCAAAATATGACCCATCGCCGTTTTCAGTAATTGGCATATTTTCGGTATGAAACGTCGTAGTTTGAAACTGAAAATAGGTGCAGAGAGTCAGAATTCGGATAAAAAATCACGCTCAGGAGTCAAATTTCCGACATTTCAGACATTTTGAAAACTGCAGGGGAGTTTGGGCAAAATATGACCCATCGCCGTTTACAGTAATTGGCATATTTTCGGTATGAAACGTCGTAATTTGAAACTGAAAATAGGTGCAGAGAGTCAGAATTCGGCTCAAAAATCACGCTCAGGAGTAAAATTTTCGGTATTTCAGATATTTTAAAACTGCAGGGGGGTTTGGGCAAAATATGACCCATCGCTGTTTTCAGTAATTGGCATATTTTCGGTATGAAACGTCGTAATTTGAAACTGAAAATAGGTGCAGAGAGTCAGAATTCGGCTCAAAAATCACGCTCAGGAGTCAAATTTCCGACATTTCAGACATTTTGAAAACTGCAGGGCAAAATATGACCCATCGCCATTTTCATTAATTGGCATATTTTCAGTATAAAAAATCGTGATTTGGAACTGAAAATAGGTGCAGAGAGTCAGAATTCGGCTCAAAAATCATGCTCAGGAGTCAAATTTCCGACATTTCAGACATTTGAAAAACTGCAGGGGGTTTGGGCAAAATATGACCCATCGCCGTTTTCAGTAATTGGCATATTTCCGGTATGAAACGTCGCAATTTGAAACTGAAAATAGGTGCAGAGAGTCAGAATTCGGCTCAAAAATCACGCTCCGGAGTCAAATTTCCGACATTTCAGACATTTTGAAAACTGCAGGGGGGTTTCGGCAAAATATTACCCATCGCCGTTTTCAGTAATTGGCATATTTTCGGTATAAAAATTCGGAATTTGAAACTGAAAATAGATGCAGAGAGTCAGAATTCGGCTCAAAAATCATGCTCAGGAGTCAAATTTCCGACATTTCAGACATTTTAAAAACTGCAGGGGGTTTGGGCAAAATATGACCCATCGCCGTTTTCAGTTATTGGCATATTTCCGGTATAAAACGTCGCAATTTGAAACTGAAAATAGGTGCAGAGAGTCAGAATTCGGCTCAAAAATCACGCTCAGGAGTCAAATTTCCGACATTTCCGACATTTTGAAAACTGCAGGGGGGTTAGGGCAAAATATGACCCATCGCCGTTTTCAGTAATTGGCATATTTTCGGTATAAAAATCCGTAATTTGAAACTGAAAATAGGTGCAGAGAGTCAGAATTTGGCTCAAAAATCACGCTCAGGAGTCAAATTTCCGTCATTTCAGACATTTTAAAAACTGCAGGGGGTTTGGGCAAAATATGACCCATCGCCGTTTTCAGTAATTGGCATATTTCCGGTATGAAACGTCGCAATTTGAAACTGAAAATAGGTGCAGAGAGTCAGAATTCGGCTCAAAAATCACTCTCAGGAGTAAAATTTCCGACATTTCAGACATTTTGAAAACTGCAGGGGGGTTTGGGCAAAATATGACCCATCGCCGTTTTCAGTAATTGGCATATTTTCGGTATAAAAATTCGTAATTTGAAACTGAAAATAGGCGCAGAGAGTCAGAATTCGGCTTAAAAATCACGCTCAGGAGTCAAATTTCCGACATTTCAGACATTTCGAAAACTGCAGGGGGGTTTGGGCAAAATATGACCCATCGCCGTTTACAGTAATTGGCATATTTTCGGTATGAAACGTCGTAATTTGAAACTGAAAATAGGTGCAGAGAGTCAGAATTCGGCTCAAAAATCACGCTCAGGAGTAAAATTTCCAGTATTTCAGACATTTTAAAAACTGCAGGGGGGTTTGGGCAAAATATGACCCATCGCTGTTTTCAGTAATTGGCATATTTTCGGTATGAAACGTCGTAATTTGAAACTGAAAATAGGTGCAGAGAGTCAGAATTCGGCTCAAAAATCACACTCAGGAGTAAAATTTCCGACATTTCAGACATTTTAAAAACTGCAGGGGGGTTTGGGCAAAATAAGACCCATCACCGTTTTCAGTAATTGGCATATTTTCGGTATGAAACGTCGTAATTTGAAACTGAAAATAGGTGCAGAGAGTCAGAATTCGGATAAAAAATCACGCTCAGGAGTCAAATTTCCGACATTTCAGACATTTTGAAAACTGCAGGGGGGTTTGGCCAAAATATGACCCATCGCTGTTTACAGTAATTGGCATATTTTCGGTATGAAACGTCGTAATTTGAAACTGAAAATAGGTGCAGAGTGTCAGAATTTGGCTCAAAAATCACGCTCAGGAGTCAAATTTCCGACATTTCAGACATTTTGAAAACTGCAGGGGGGTTTGGGCAAAATATGACCCATCGCCGTTTTCAGTAATTGGCATATTTTCGGTATGAAACGTCGTAATTTGAAACTGAAAATAGGTGCAGAGAGACAGAATTCGGCTCAGAAATCACGCTCAGGAGTCAAATTTCCGACATTTCAGACATTTTGCAAACTGCAGGGGGGTTTGGGCAAAATATGACCCATCACTGTTTACAGTAATTGGCATATTTTTGGTATGAAACTTCGTAATTTGAAACTGAAAATAGGTGCAGAGAGTCAGAATTCCGCTCAAAAATCACGCTCAGGATTAAAATTTCCGACATTTCCGACATTTTAAAAACTGCAGGGGGGTTTGGGCAAAATATGACCCATCGCTCTTTTCAGTAATTGGCATATTTTCGGTATGAAACGTCGTAATTTGAAACTGAAAATTGGTGCAGAGAGTCAGAATTCGGCTCAAAAATCACGCTCAGGAGTCAAATTTTCGACATTTCAGACATTTTGAAAACTGCAGGGGGGTTTGGGCAAAATATGACCCATCGCCATTTTCAGTAATTGGCATATTTTCGGTATAAAAAGTCGTAATTTGAAACTGAAAATAGGTGCAGAGAGTCAGAATTCGGATAAAAAATCACGCTCAGGAGCCAAATTTCCGACATTTCAGGCATTTTGAAAACTGCAGGGGGGTTTGGGCAAAATATGACCCATCACCGTTTTCAGTAATTTGCATATTTTCGGTATGAAACGTCGTAGTTTGAAACTGAAAATAGGTGCAGAGAGTCAGAATTCGGATAAAAAATCACGCTCAGGAGTCAAATTTCCGACATTTCAGACATTTTGAAAACTGCAGGGGAGTTTGGGCAAAATATGACCCATCGCCGTTTACAGTAATTGGCATATTTTCGGTATGAAACGTCGTAATTTGAAATTGAAAATAGGTGCAGAGAGTCAGAATTCGGCTCAAAAATCACGCTCAGGAGTAAAATTTTCGGTATTTCAGACATTTTAAAACTGCAGGGGGGTTTGGGCAAAATATGACCCATCGCTGTTTTCAGTAATTGGCATATTTTCGGTATGAAACGTCGTAATTTGAAACTGAAAATAGGTGCAGAGAGTCAGAATTCGGCTCAAAAATCACGCTCAGGAGTCAAATTTCCGACATTTCAGACATTTTGAAAACTGCAGGGCAAAATATGACCCATCGCCATTTTCATTAATTGGCATATTTTCGGTATAAAAATTCGTGATTTGGAACTGAAAATAGGTGCAGAGAGTCAGAATTCGGCTCAAAAATCATGCTCAGGAGTCAAATTTCCGACATTTCAGACATTTGAAAAACTGCAGGGGGTTTGGGCAAAATATGACCCATCGCCGTTTTCAGTAATTGGCATATTTCCGGTATGAAACGTCGCAATTTGAAACTGAAAATAGGTGCAGAGAGTCAGAATTCGGCTCAAAAATCACGCTCCGGAGTCAAATTTCCGACATTTCAGACATTTTGAAAACTGCAGGGGGGTTTCGGCAAAATATTACCCATCGCCGTTTTCAGTAATTGGCATATTTTCGGTATAAAAATTCGGAATTTGAAACTGAAAATAGATGCAGAGAGTCAGAATTCGGCTCAAAAATCATGCTCAGGAGTCAAATTTCCGACATTTCAGACATTTTAAAAACTGCAGGGGGTTTGGGCAAAATATGACCCATCGCCGTTTTCAGTTATTGGCATATTTCCGGTATAAAACGTCGCAATTTGAAACTGAAAATAGGTGCAGAGAGTCAGAATTCGGCTCAAAAATCACGCTCAGGAGTCAAATTTCCGACATTTCCGACATTTTGAAAACTGCAGGGGGGTTAGGGCAAAATATGACCCATCGCCGTTTTCAGTAATTGGCATATTTTCGGTATAAAAATCCGTAATTTGAAACTGAAAATAGGTGCAGAGAGTCAGAATTTGGCTCAAAAATCACGCTCAGGAGTCAAATTTCCGTCATTTCAGACATTTTAAAAACTGCAGGGGGTTTGGGCAAAATATGACCCATCGCCGTTTTCAGTAATTGGCATATTTCCGGTATGAAACGTCGCAATTTGAAACTGAAAATAGGTGCAGAGAGTCAGAATTCGGCTCAAAAATCACTCTCAGGAGTAAAATTTCCGACATTTCAGACATTTTGAAAACTGCAGGGGGGTTTGGGCAAAATATGACCCATCGCCGTTTTCAGTAATTGGCATATTTTCGGTATAAAAATTCGTAATTTGAAACTGAAAATAGGCGCAGAGAGTCAGAATTCGGCTTAAAAATCACGCTCAGGAGTCAAATTTCCGACATTTCAGACATTTCGAAAACTGCAGGGGGGTTTGGGCAAAATATGACCCATCGCCGTTTACAGTAATTGGCATATTTTCGGTATGAAACGTCGTAATTTGAAACTGAAAATAGGTGCAGAGAGTCAGAATTCGGCTCAAAAATCACGCTCAGGAGTAAAATTTCCAGTATTTCAGACATTTTGAAACTGCAGGGGGGTTTGGGCAAAATATGACCCATCGCTGTTTTCAGTAATTGGCATATTTTCGGTATGAAACGTCGTAATTTGAAACTGAAAATAGGTGCAGAGAGTCAGAATTCGGCTCAAAAATCACACTCAGGAGTAAAATTTCCGACATTTCAGACATTTTAAAAACTGCAGGGGGGTTTGGGCAAAATAAGACCCATCACCGTTTTCAGTAATTGGCATATTTTCGGTATGAAACGTCGTAATTTGAAACTGAAAATAGGTGCAGAGAGTCAGAATTCGGATAAAAAATCACGCTCAGGAGTCAAATTTCCGACATTTCAGACATTTTGAAAACTGCAGGGGGGTTTGGCCAAAATATGACCCATCGCTGTTTACAGTAATTGGCATATTTTCGGTATGAAACGTCGTAATTTGAAACTGAAAATAGGTGCAGAGTGTCAGAATTTGGCTCAAAAATCACGCTCAGGAGTCAAATTTCCGACATTTCAGACATTTTGAAAACTGCAGGGGGGTTTGGGCAAAATATGACACATCGCCATTTTCATTATTTGGCATATTTTCGGTATAAAAATTCGTAATTTGAAACTGAAAATAGGTGCAGAGAGTCAGAATTTGGCTCAAAAATCATGCTCAGGAGTCAAATTTCCGACATTTAAGACATTTTAAAAACTGCAGGGGGTTTGGGCAAAATATGACCCATCGCCGTTTTCAGTAATTGGCATATTTCCGGTATGAAACGTCGCAATTTGAAACTGAAAATAGGTGCAGAGAGTCAGAATTCGGATAAAAAATCACGCTCAGGAGTCAAATTTCCGACATTTCAGACATTTTGAAAACTGCAGGGGAGTTTGGGCAAAATATGACCCATCGCCGTTTACAGTAATTGGCATATTTTCGGTATGAAACGTCGTAATTTGAAACTGAAAATAGGTGCAGAGAGTCAGAATTCGGCTCAAAAATCACGCTCAGGAGTAAAATTTTCGGTATTTCAGACATTTTAAAACTGCAGGGGGGTTTGGGCAAAATATGACCCATCGCTGTTTTCAGTAATTGGCATATTTTCGGTATGAAACGTCGTAATTTGAAACTAAAAATAGGTGCAGAGAGTCAGAATTCGGCTCAAAAATCACACTCAGGAGTCAAATTTCCGACATTTCAGACATTTTGAAAACTGCAGGGCAAAATATGACCCATCGCCATTTTCATTAATTGGCATATTTTCGGTATAAAAATTCGTAATTTGGAACTGAAAATAGGTGCAGAGAGTCAGAATTCGGCTCAAAAATCATGCTCAGGAGTCAAATTTCCGACATTTCAGACATTATAAAACTGCAGGGGGTTTAGGCAAAATATGACCCATCGCCGTTTTCAGTAATTGGCATATTTCCGGTATGAAACGTCGCAATTTGAAACTGAAAATAGGTGCAGAGAGTCAGAATTCGGCTCAAAAATCACGCTCCGGAGTCAAATTTCCGACATTTCAGACATTTTGAAAACTGCAGGGCAAAATATGACCCATCGCCATTTTCATTAATTGGCATATTTTCGGTATAAAAATTCGTGATTTGGAACTGAAAATAGGTGCAGAGAGTCAGAATTCGGCTCAAAAATCATGCTCAGGAGTCAAATTTCCGACATTTCAGACATTTGAAAAACTGCAGGGGGTTTGGGCAAAATATGACCCATCGCCGTTTTCAGTAATTGGCATATTTCCGGTATGAAACGTCGCAATTTGAAACTGAAAATAGGTGCAGAGAGTCAGAATTCGGCTCAAAAATCACGCTCCGGAGTCAAATTTCCGACATTTCAGACATTTTGAAAACTGCAGGGGGTTTGGGCAAAATATGACCCATCGCCGTTTTCAGTTATTGGCATATTTCCGGTATAAAACGTCGCAATTTGAAACTGAAAATAGGTGCAGAGAGTCAGAATTCGGCTCAAAAATCACGCTCAGGAGTCAAATTTCCGACATTTCAGACATTTTGAAAACTGCAGGGGGTTTGGGCAAAATATGACCCATCGCCGTTTTCAGGTATTGGCATATTTCCGGTATAAAACGTCGCAATTTGAAACTGAAAATAGGTGCAGAGAGTCAGAATTCGGCTCAAAAATCACGCTCAGGAGTCAAATTTCCGACATTTTGAAAACTGCAGGGGGGTTAGGGCAAAATATGACCCATCGCCGTTTTCAGTAATTGGCATATTTTCGGTATAAAAATTCGTAATTTGAAACTGAAAATAGGTGCAGAGAGTCAGAATTCGGCTCAAAAATCACGCTCAGGAGTCAAATTTCCGTCATTTCAGACATTTTAAAAACTGCAGGGGGTTTGGGCAAAATATGACCCATCGCCGTTTTCAGTAATTGGCATATTTCCGGTATGAAACGTCGCAATTTGAAACTGAAAATAGGTGCAGAGAGTCAGAATTCGGCTCAAAAATCACTCTCAGGAGTAAAATTTCCGACATTTCAGACATTTTGAAAACTGCAGGGGGGTTTGGGCAAAATATGACCCATCGCCGTTTTCAGTAATTGGCATATTTTCGGTATAAAAATTCGTAATTTGAAACTGAAAATAGGCGCAGAGAGTCAGAATTCGGCTTAAAAATCACGCTCAGGAGTCAAATTTCCGACATTTCAGACATTTCGAAAACTGCAGGGGGGTTTGGGCAAAATATGACCCATCGCCGTTTACAGTAATTGGCATATTTTCGGTATGAAACGTCGTAATTTGAAACTGAAAATAGGTGCAGAGAGTCAGAATTCGGCTCAAAAATCACGCTCAGGAGTAAAATTTCCAGTATTTCAGACATTTTGAAACTGCAGGGGGGTTTGGGCAAAATATGACCCATCGCTGTTTTCAGTAATTGGCATATTTTCGGTATGAAACGTCGTAATTTGAAACTGAAAATAGGTGCAGAGAGTCAGAATTCGGCTCAAAAATCACACTCAGGAGTAAAATTTCCGACATTTCAGACATTTTAAAAACTGCAGGGGGGTTTGGGCAAAATAAGACCCATCACCGTTTTCAGTAATTGGCATATTTTCGGTATGAAACGTCGTAATTTGAAACTGAAAATAGGTGCAGAGAGTCAGAATTCGGATAAAAAATCACGCTCAGGAGTCAAATTTCCGACATTTCAGACATTTTGAAAACTGCAGGGGGGTTTGGCCAAAATATGACCCATCGCTGTTTACAGTAATTGGCATATTTTCGGTATGAAACGTCGTAATTTGAAACTGAAAATAGGTGCAGAGTGTCAGAATTTGGCTCAAAAATCACGCTCAGGAGTCAAATTTCCGACATTTCAGACATTTTGAAAACTGCAGGGGGGTTTGGGCAAAATATGACACATCGCCATTTTCATTATTTGGCATATTTTCGGTATAAAAATTCGTAATTTGAAACTGAAAATAGGTGCAGAGAGTCAGAATTTGGCTCAAAAATCATGCTCAGGAGTCAAATTTCCGACATTTAAGACATTTTAAAAACTGCAGGGGGTTTGGGCAAAATATGACCCATCGCCGTTTTCAGTAATTGGCATATTTCCGGTATGAAACGTCGCAATTTGAAACTGAAAATAGGTGCAGAGAGTCAGAATTCGGATAAAAAATCACGCTCAGGAGTTAAATTTCCGACATTTCAGACATTTTGAAAACTGCAGGGGAGTTTGGGCAAAATATGACCCATCGCCGTTTACAGTAATTGGCATATTTTCGGTATGAAACGTCGTAATTTGAAACTGAAAATAGGTGCAGAGAGTCAGAATTCGGCTCAAAAATCACGCTCAGGAGTAAAATTTTCGGTATTTCAGACATTTTAAAACTGCAGGGGGGTTTGGGCAAAATATGACCCATCGCTGTTTTCAGTAATTGGCATATTTTCGGTATGAAACGTCGTAATTTGAAACTAAAAATAGGTGCAGAGAGTCAGAATTCGGCTCAAAAATCACACTCAGGAGTCAAATTTCCGACATTTCAGACATTTTGAAAACTGCAGGGCAAAATATGACCCATCGCCATTTTCATTAATTGGCATATTTTCGGTATAAAAATTCGTAATTTGGAACTGAAAATAGGTGCAGAGAGTCAGAATTCGGCTCAAAAATCATGCTTAGGAGTCAAATTTCCGACATTTCAGACATTATAAAACTGCAGGGGGTTTAGGCAAAATATGACCCATCGATGTTTTCAGTAATTGGCATATTTCCGGTATGAAACGTCGCAATTTGAAACTGAAAATAGGTGCAGAGAGTCAGAATTCGGCTCAAAAATCACGCTCCGGAGTCAAATTTCCGACATTTCAGACATTTTGAAAACTGCAGGGCAAAATATGACCCATCGCCATTTTCATTAATTGGCATATTTTCGGTATAAAAATTCGTGATTTGGAACTGAAAATAGGTGCAGAGAGTCAGAATTCGGCTCAAAAATCATGCTCAGGAGTCAAATTTCCGACATTTCAGACATTTGAAAAACTGCAGGGGGTTTGGGCAAAATATGACCCATCGCCGTTTTCAGTAATTGGCATATTTCCGGTATGAAACGTCGCAATCTGAAACTGAAAATAGGTGCAGAGAGTCAGAATTCGGCTCAAAAATCACGCTCTGGAGTCAAATTTCCGACATTTCAGACATTTTGAAAACTGCAGGGGGTTTGGGCAAAATATGACCCATCGCCGTTTTCAGTTATTGGCATATTTCCGGTATAAAACGTCGCAATTTGAAACTGAAAATAGGTGCAGAGAGTCAGAATTCGGCTCAAAAATCACGCTCAGGAGTCAAATTTCCGACATTTCAGACATTTTGAAAACTGCAGGGGGTTTGGGCAAAATATGACCCATCGCCGTTTTCAGGTATTGGCATATTTCCGGTATAAAACGTCGCAATTTGAAACTGAAAATAGGTGCAGAGAGTCAGAATTCGGCTCAAAAATCACGCTCAGGAGTCAAATTTCCGACATTTTGAAAACTGCAGGGGGGTTAGGGCAAAATATGACCCATCGCCGTTTTCAGTAATTGGCATATTTTCGGTATAAAAATTCGTAATTTGAAACTGAAAATAGGTGCAGAGAGTCAGAATTCGGCTCAAAAATCACGCTCAGGAGTCAAATTTCCGTCATTTCAGACATTTTAAAAACTGCAGGGGGTTTGGGCAAAATATGACCCATCGCCGTTTTCAGTAATTGGCATATTTCCGGTATGAAACGTCGCAATTTGAAACTGAAAATAGGTGCAGAGAGTCAGAATTCGGCTCAAAAATCACTCTCAGGAGTAAAATTTCCGACATTTCAGACATTTTGAAAACTGCAGGGGGGTTTGGGCAAAATATGACCCATCGCCGTTTTCAGTAATTGGCATATTTTCGGTATAAAAATTCGTAATTTGAAACTGAAAATAGGCGCAGAGAGTCAGAATTCGGCTTAAAAATCACGCTCAGGAGTCAAATTTCCGACATTTCAGACATTTCGAAAACTGCAGGGGGGTTTGGGCAAAATATGACCCATCGCCGTTTACAGTAATTGGCATATTTTCGGTATGAAACGTCGTAATTTGAAACTGAAAATAGGTGCAGAGAGTCAGAATTCGGCTCAAAAATCACGCTCAGGAGTAAAATTTCCAGTATTTCAGACATTTTGAAACTGCAGGGGGGTTTGGTCAAAATATGACCCATCGCTGTTTTCAGTATTTGGCATATTTTCGGTATGAAACGTCGTAATTTGAAACTGAAAATAGGTGCAGAGAGTCAGAATTCGGCTCAAAAATCACACTCAGGAGTAAAATTTCCGACATTTCAGACATTTTAAAAACTGCAGGGGGGTTTGGGCAAAATAAGACCCATCACCGTTTTCAGTAATTGGCATATTTTCGGTATGAAACGTCGTAATTTGAAACTGAAAATAGGTGCAGAGAGTCAGAATTCGGATAAAAAATCACGCTCAGGAGTCAAATTTCCGACATTTCAGACATTTTGAAAACTGCAGGGGGGTTTGGCCAAAATATGACCCATCGCTGTTTACAGTAATTGGCATATTTTCGGTATGAAACGTCGTAATTTGAAACTGAAAATAGGTGCAGAGTGTCAGAATTTGGCTCAAAAATCACGCTCAGGAGTCAAATTTCCGACATTTCAGACATTTTGAAAACTGCAGGGGGGTTTGGGCAAAATATGACACATCGCCATTTTCATTAATTGGCATATTTTCGGTATAAAAATTCGTAATTTGAAACTGAAAATAGGTGCAGAGAGTCAGAATTTGGCTCAAAAATCATGCTCAAGAGTCAAATTTCCGACATTTAAGACATTTTAAAAACTGCAGGGGGTTTGGGCAAAATATGACCCATCGCCGTTCTCAGTAATTGGCATATTTCCGGTATGAAACGTCGCAATTTGAATCTGAAAATAGGTGCAGAGAGTCAGAATTCGGATAAAAAATCATGCTCAGGAGTCAAATTTCCGACATTTCAGACATTTTGAAAACTGCAGGGGAGTTTGGGCAAAATATGACCCATCGCCGTTTACAGTAATTGGCATATTTTCGGTATGAAACGTCGTAATTTGAAACTGAAAATAGGTGCAGAGAGTCAGAATTCTGCTCAAAAATCACGCTCATGAGTAAAATTTTCGGTATTTCAGACATTTTAAAACTGCAGGGGGGTTTGGGCAAAATATGACCCATCGCTGTTTTCAGTAATTGGCATATTTTCTGTATGAAACGTCGTAATTTGAAACTAAAAATAGGTGCAGAGAGTCAGAATTCGGCTCAAAAATCACGCTCAGGAGTCAAATTTCCGACATTTCAGACATTTTGAAAACTGCAGGGCAAAATATGACCCATCGCCATTTTCATTAATTGGCATATTTTCGGTATAAAAATTCGTAATTTGGAACTGAAAATAGGTGCAGAGAGTCAGAATTCGGCTCAAAAATCATGCTCAGGAGTCAAATTTCCTACATTTCAGACATTATAAAACTGCAGGGGGTTTGGGCAAAATATGACCCATCGCCGTTTTCAGTAATTGGCATATTTCCGGTATGAAACGTCGCAATTTGAAACTGAAAATAGGTGCAGAGAGTCAGAATTCGGCTCAAAAATCACGCTCCGTAGTCAAATTTCCGACATTTCAGACATTTTGAAAACTGCAGGGGGGGTTTCGGCAAAATATTACCCATCGCCGTTTTCAGTAATTGGCATATTTTCGGTATAAAAATTCGGAATTTGAAACTGAAAATAGATGCAGAGAGTCAGAATTCGGCTCAAAAACCATGCTCAGGAGTCAAATTTCCGACATTTCAGACATTTTAAAAACTGCAGGGGGTTTGGGCAAAATATGACCCATCGCCGTTTTTAGTAATTGGCATATTTCCGGTATAAAACGTCGCAATTTGAAACTGAAAATAGGTGCAGAGAGTCAGAATTCGGCTCAAAAATCACGCTCAGGAGTCAAATTTCCGACATTTCCGACATTTTGAAAACTGCAGGGGGGTTAGGGCAAAATATGACCCATCGCCGTTTTCAGTAATTGGCATATTTTCGGTATAAAAATTCGTAATTTGAAACTGAAAATAGGTGCAGAGAGTCAGAATTGGGCTCAAATATCACGCTCAGGAGTCAAATTTCCGACATTTCAGACATTTTAAAAACTGCAGGGGGTTTGGGGAAAATATGACCCATCGCCGTTTTCAGTAATTGGCATATTTCCGGTATGAAACGTCGCAATTTGAAACTGAAAATAGGTGCAGAGAGTCAGAATTCGGCTCAAAAATCACGCTCAGGAGTCAAATTTCCGACATTTCAGACATTTTGAAAACTGCAGGGGGGTTTGGGCAAAATATGACCCATCGCCGTTTTCAGTAATTGGCATATTTTCGGTATAAAAATTCGTAATTTGAAACTGAAAATAGGCGCAGAGAGTCAGAATTCGGCTTAAAAATCACGCTCAGGAGTCAAATTTCCGACATTTCAGACATTTCGAAAACTGCAGGGGGGTTTGGGCAAAATATGACCCATCGCCGTTTACAGTAATTGGCATATTTTCGGTATGAAACGTCGCAATTTGAAACTGAAAATAGGTGCAGAGAGTCAGAATTCGGATAAAAAATCACGCTCAGGAGTCAAATTTCCGACATTTCAGACATTTTGAAAACTGCAGGGGGGTTTGGCCAAAATATGACCCATCGCTGTTTACAGTAATTGGCATATTTTCGGTATGAAACGTCGTAATTTGAAACTGAAAATAGGTGCAGAGTGTCAGAATTTGGCTCAAAAATCACGCTCAGGAGTCAAATTTCCGACATTTCAGACATTTTGAAAACTGCAAGGGGGTTTGGGCAAAATATGACACATCGCCATTTTCATTAATTGGCATATTTTCGGTATAAAAATTCGTAATTTGAAACTGAAAATAGGTGCAGAGAGTCAGAATTTGGCTCAAAAATCATGCTCAGGAGTCAAATTTCCGACATTTCAGACATTTTAAAAACTGCAGGGGGTTTGGGCAAAATATGACCCATCGCCGTTTTCAGTAATTGGCATATTTCCGGTATGAAACGTCGCAATTTGAAACTGAAAATAGGTGCAGAGAGTCAGAATTCGGCTCAAAAATCACGTTCCAGAATCAAATTTCCGACATTTCAGACATTTTGAAAAATGCAGGGGGGTTTGGGCAAAATATGACCCATCGCCGTTTTCAGTAATTGGCATATTTTCGGTATAAAAATTCGTAATTTGAAACTGAAAATAGATGCAGAGAGTCAGAATTCGGCTCAAAAATCACGCTCAGGAGTCAAATTTCCGACATTTCAGACATTTTAAAAACTGCAGGGGGTTTGGGCAAAATATGACCCATTGCCGTTTTCAGTAATTGGCATATTTCCGGTATAAAACGTCGCAATTTGAAACTGAAAATAGGTGCAGAGAGTTCGAATTCGGCTCAAAAATCACGCGCTGGAGTCAAATTTCCGACATTTCAGACATTTTGAAAACTGCAGGGGGGGGGGGAGGGGGTTTGGGCAAAATATGACCCATCGCCGTTTAGAGTAATTGGCATATTTTCGGTATGAAACGTCGTAATTTGAAACTGAAAATAGGTGCAGAGAGTCAGAATTTGGCTCAAAAATCACGCTCATGAGTCAAATTTTAGACATTTCAGACATTTTGAAAACTGCAGGGGGGTTTGGGCAAAATATGACCCATCGCCGTTTTCAGTAATTGGCATATTTTCGGTATAAAAAGTCGTAATTTGAAACTGAAAATAGGTGCAGAGAGTCAGAATTCGGATGAAAAATCACGCTCAGGAGTCAAGTTTCCGACATTTCAGACATTTTGAAAACTGCTGGGGGGTTTGGGCAAAATATGACCCATCGCAGTTTTCAGTAATTGGCATATTTTCGGTATGAAACGTCGTAATTTAAACTGAAAATAGGTGCAGAGAGACAGAATTCGGCTCAAAAATCACGCTCAGGAGTCAAATTTCCGACATTTCAGACATTTTGAAAACTGCTGGGGGGTTTGGGCAAAATATGACCCATCGCAGTTTTCAGTAATTGGCATATTTTCGGTATGAAACGTCGTAATTTGAAACTGAAAATAGGTGCAGAGAGACAGAATTCGGCTCAAAAATCACGCTCAGGAGTCAAATTTCCGACATTTCAGACATTTTGCAAACTGCAGGGGGGTTTGGGCAAAATATGACCCATCGCTGTTTACAGTAATTGGCATATTTTCAGTATGAAACTTCGTAATTTGAAACTGAAAACAGGTGCAGAGAGTCAGAATTCGGCTCAAAAATCACGCTCAGGATTAAAATTTCCGACATTTCCGACATTTTAAAAACTGCTGGGGGGTTTGGGCAAAATATGACCCATCGCACTTTTCAGTAATTGGCATATTTTCGGTATGAAACGTCGTAATTTGAAACTGAAAATTGGTGCAGAGAGTCAGAATTCGGCTCAAAAATCACGCTCAGGAGTCAAATTTTCGACATTTCAGACATTTTGAAAACTGCAGGGGGGTTTGGGCAAAATATGACCCATCGCCGTTTTCAGTAATTGGCATATTTTCGGTATTAAAAGTCGTAATTTGAAACTGAAAATAGGTGCAGAGAGTCAGAATTTGGATAAAAAATCACGCTCAGGAGTCAAATTTCCGACATTTCAGGCATTTTGAAAACTGCAGGGGGGTTTGGGCAAAATATGACCCATCACCGTTTTCAGTAATTGGCATATTTTCGGTATGAAACGTCGTAGTTTGAAACTGAAAATAGGTGCAGAGAGTCAGAATTCGGATAAAAAATCACGCTCAGGAGTCAAATTTCCGACATTTCAGACATTTTGAAAACTGCAGGGGAGTTTGGGCAAAATATGACCCATCGCCGTTTACAGTAATTGGCATATTTTCGGTATGAAACGTCGTAATTTGAAACTGAAAATAGGTGCAGAGAGTCAGAATTCGGCTCAAAAATCACGCTCAGGAGTAAAATTTTCGGTATTTCAGACATTTTAAAACTGCAGGGGGGTTTGGGCAAAATATGACCCATCGCTGTTTTCAGTAATTTTCATATTTTCGGTAGGAAACGTCGTAATTTGAAACTGAAAATAGGTGCAGAGAGTCAGAATTCGGCTCAAAAATCACGCTCAGGAGTAAAATTTTTGACATTTCAGACATTTTAAAAACTGCAGGGGGGTTTGGGCAAAATATGACCCATCACCGTTTTCAGTAATTGGCATATTTTCGGTATGAAACGTCGTAATTTGAAACTGAAAATAGGTGCAGAGATTCAGAATTCGGATAAAAAATCACGCTAAGGAGTCAAATTTCCGACATTTCAGACATTTTGAAAACTGCAGGGGGGTTTGGGCAAAATATGACCCATCGCCGTTTACAGTAATTGGCATATTTTCGGTATGAAACGTCGTAATTTGAAACTAAAAATAGGTGCAGAGAGTCAGAATTCGGCTCAAAAATCACGCTCAGGAGTCAAATTTCCGACATTTCAGACATTTTGAAAACTGCAGGGGGGTTTCGGCAAAATATTACCCATCGCTGTTTTCAGTAATTGGCATATTTTCGGTATAAAAATTCGTAATTTGAAACTGAAAATAGATGCAGAGAGTCAGAATTCGGCTCAAAAATCATGCTCAGGAGTCAAATTTCCGACATTTCAGACATTTTAAAAACTGCAGGGGGTTTGGGCAAAATATGACCCATCACCGTTTTCAGTAATTGGCATATTTCCGGTATGAAACGTCGCAATTTGAAACTGAAAATAGGTGCAGAGAGTCAGAATTCGGCTCAAACATCACGCTCCGGAGTCAAATTTCCGACATTTCAGACGTTTTGAAAACTGCAGGGGGGTTTCGGCAAAATATTACCCATCGCCGTTTTCAGTAATTGGCATATTTTCGGTATAAAAATTCGGAATTTGAAACTGAAAATAGGTGCAGAGAGACAGAATTCGGCTCAAAAATCACGCTCAGGAGTCAAATTTCCGACATTTCAGACATTTTGCAAACTGCAGGGGGGTTTGGGCAAAATATGACCCATCGCTGTTTACAGTAATTGGCATATTTTCAGTATGAAATTTCGTAATTTGAAACTGAAAACAGGTGCAGAGAGTCAGAATTCGGCTCAAAAATCACGCTCAGGATTAAAATTTCCGACATTTCCGACATTTTAAAAACTGCAGGGGGGTTTGGGCAAAATATGACCCATCGCACTTTTCAGTAATTGGCATATTTTCGGTATGAAACGTCGTAATTTGAAACTGAAAATTGGTGCAGAGAGTCAGAATTCGGCTCAAAAATCACGCTCAGGAGTCAAATTTTCGACATTTCAGACATTTTGAAAACTGCAGGGGGGTTTGGGCAAAATATGACCCATCGCCGTTTTCAGTAATTGGCATATTTTCGGTATAAAAAGTCGTAATTTGAAACTGAAAATAGGTGCAGAGAGTCAGAATTTTGGATAAAAAATCACGCTCAGGAGTCAAATTTCCGACATTTCAGGCATTTTGAAAACTGCAGGGGGGGTTTGGGCAAAATATGATCCATCACCGTTTTCAGTAATTGGCATATTTTCGGTATGAAACGTCGTAGTTTGAAACTGAAAATAGGTGCAGAGAGTCAGAATTCGGATAAAAAATCACGCTCAGGAGTCAAATTTCCGACATTTCAGACATTTTGAAAACTGCAGGGGAGTTTGGGCAAAATATGACCCATCGCCGTTTACAGTAATTGGCATATTTTCGGTATGAAACGTCGTAATTTGAAACTGAAAATAGGTGCAGAGAGTCAGAATTCGGCTCAAAAATCACGCTCAGGAGTAAAATTTTCGGTATTTCAGACATTTTAAAACTGCAGGGGGGTTTGGGCAAAATATGACCCATCGCTGTTTTCAGTAATTGGCATATTTTCGGTAGGAAACGTCGTAATTTGAAACTGAAAATAGGTGCAGAGAGTCAGAATTCGGCTCAAAAATCACGCTCAGGAGTAAAATTTTTGACATTTCAGACATTTTAAAAACTGCAGGGGGGTTTGGGCAAAATATGACCCATCACCGTTTTCAGTAATTGGCATATTTTCGGTATGAAACGTCGTAATTTGAAACTGAAAATAGGTGCAGAGATTCAGAATTCGGATAAAAAATCACGCTCAGGAGTCAAATTTCCGACATTTCAGACATTTTGAAAACTGCAGGGGGGTTTGGGCAAAATATGACCCATCGCCGTTTACAGTAATTGGCATATTTTCGGTATGAAACGTCGTAATTTGAAACTAAAAATAGGTGCAGAGAGTCAGAATTCGGCTCAAAAATCACGCTCAGGAGTCAAATTTCCGACATTTCAGACATTTTGAAATCTGCAGGGGGGTTTCGGCAAAATATTACCCATCGCCGTTTTCAGTAATTGGCATATTTTCGGTATAAAAATTCGTAATTTAAAACTGAAAATAGATGCAGAGAGTCAGAATTCGGCTCAAAAATCATGCTCAGGAGTCAAATTTCCGACATTTCAGACATTTTAAAAACTGCAGGGGGTTTGGGCAAAATATGACCCATCGCCGTTTTCAGTAATTGGCATATTTCCGGTATGAAACGTCGCAATTTGAAACTGAAAATAGGTGCAGAGAGTCAGAATTCGGCTCAAACATCACGCTCTGGAGTCAAATTTCCGACATTTCAGACGTTTTGAAAACTGCAGGGGGGTTTCGGCAAAATATTACCCATCGCCGTTTTCAGTAATTGGCATATTTTCGGTATAAAAATTCGGAATTTGAAACTGAAAATAGGTGCAGAGAGTCAGAATTCGGCTCAAAAATCACGCTCAGGAGTCAAATTTCCGACATTTCAGACATTTTAAAAACTGCAGGGGGGTTTGGGCAAAATATGACCCCATCGCTGTTTTCAGTAATTGGCATATTTTCGGTATGAAACGTCGTAATTTGAAACTGAAAATAGGTGCAGAGAGACAGAATTCGGCTCAAAAATCACGCTCAGGAGTCAAATTTCCGACATTTCAGACATTTTGAAAACTGCAGGGGGGTTTGGGCAAAATATGACCCATCGCCGTTCACAGTAATTGGCATATTTTCGGTATGAAACTTCGTAATTTGAAACTGAAAATAGGTGCAGAGAGTCAGAATTCGGCTCAAAAATCACGCTCAGGAGTCAAATTTCCGACATTTCAGACATTTTGCAAACTGCAGGGGGGTTTGGGCAAAATATGACCCATCGCTGTTTACAGTAATTGGCATATTTTCAGTATGAAATTTCGTAATTTGAAACTGAAAACAGGTGCAGAGAGTCAGAATTCGGCTCAAAAATCACGCTCAGGATTAAAATTTCCGACATTTCCGACATTTTAAAAACTGCAGGGGGGTTTGGGCAAAATATGACCCATCGCACTTTTCAGTAATTGGCATATTTTCGGTATGAAACGTCGTAATTTGAAACTGAAAATTGGTGCAGAGAGTCAGAATTCGGCTCAAAAATCACGCTCAGGAGTCAAATTTTCGACATTTCAGACATTTTGAAAACTGCAGGGGGGTTTGGGCAAAATATGACCCATCGCCGTTTTCAGTAATTGGCATATTTTCGGTATAAAAAGTCGTAATTTGAAACTGAAAATAGGTGCAGAGAGTCAGAATTTTGGATAAAAAATCACGCTCAGGAGTCAAATTTCCGACATTTCAGGCATTTTGAAAACTGCAGGGGGGGTTTGGGCAAAATATGATCCATCACCGTTTTCAGTAATTGGCATATTTTCGGTATGAAACGTCGTAGTTTGAAACTGAAAATAGGTGCAGAGAGTCAGAATTCGGATAAAAAATCACGCTCAGGAGTCAAATTTCCGACATTTCAGACATTTTGAAAACTGCAGGGGAGTTTGGGCAAAATATGACCCATCGCCGTTTACAGTAATTGGCATATTTTCGGTATGAAACGTCGTAATTTGAAACTGAAAATAGGTGCAGAGAGTCAGAATTCGGCTCAAAAATCACGCTCAGGAGTAAAATTTTCGGTATTTCAGACATTTTAAAACTGCAGGGGGGTTTGGGCAAAATATGACCCATCGCTGTTTTCAGTAATTGGCATATTTTCGGTAGGAAACGTCGTAATTTGAAACTGAAAATAGGTGCAGAGAGTCAGAATTCGGCTCAAAAATCACGCTCAGGAGTAAAATTTTTGACATTTCAGACATTTTAAAAACTGCAGGGGGGTTTGGGCAAAATATGACCCATCACCGTTTTCAGTAATTGGCATATTTTCGGTATGAAACGTCGTAATTTGAAACTGAAAATAGGTGCAGAGATTCAGAATTCGGATAAAAAATCACGCTCAGGAGTCAAATTTCCGACATTTCAGACATTTTGAAAACTGCAGGGGGGTTTGGGCAAAATATGACCCATCGCCGTTTACAGTAATTGGCATATTTTCGGTATGAAACGTCGTAATTTGAAACTAAAAATAGGTGCAGAGAGTCAGAATTCGGCTCAAAAATCACGCTCAAGAGTCAAATTTCCGACATTTCAGACATTTTGAAATCTGCAGGGGGGTTTCGGCAAAATATTACCCATCGCCGTTTTCAGTAATTGGCATATTTTCGGTATAAAAATTCGTAATTTAAAACTGAAAATAGATGCAGAGAGTCAGAATTCGGCTCAAAAATCATGCTCAGGAGTCAAATTTCCGACATTTCAGACATTTTAAAAACTGCAGGGGGTTTGGGCAAAATATGACCCATCGCCGTTTTCAGTAATTGGCATATTTCCGGATTGAAACGTCGCAATTTGAAACTGAAAATAGGTGCAGAGAGTCAGAATTCGGCTCAAACATCACGCTCTGGAGTCAAATTTCCGACATTTCAGACGTTTTGAAAACTGCAGGGGGGTTTCGGCAAAATATTACCCATCGCCGTTTTCAGTAATTGGCATATTTTCGGTATAAAAATTCGGAATTTGAAACTGAAAATAGGTGCAGAGAGTCAGAATTCGGCTCAAAAATCACGCTCAGGAGTCAAATTTCCGACATTTCAGACATTTTAAAAACTGCAGGGGGGTTTGGGCAAAATATGACCCCATCGCTGTTTTCAGTAATTGGCATATTTTCGGTATGAAACGTCGTAATTTGAAACTGAAAATAGGTGCAGAGAGACAGAATTCGGCTCAAAAATCACGCTCAGGAGTCAAATTTCCGACATTTCAGACATTTTGAAAACTGCAGGGGGGTTTGGGCAAAATATGACCCATCGCCGTTCACAGTAATTGGCATATTTTCGGTATGAAACTTCGTAATTTGAAACTGAAAATAGGTGCAGAGAGTCAGAATTCGGCTCAAAAATCACGCTCAGGAGTCAAATTTCCGACATTTCCGACATTTTAAAAACTGCAGGGGGGTTTGGGCAAAATATGACCCATCGCACTTTTCAGTAATTGGCATATTTTCGGTATGAAACTTCGTAATTTGAAACTGAAAATAGGTGCAGAGAGTCAGAATTCGGCTCAAAAATCACGCTCAGGAGTCAAATTTTCGACATTTCAGACATTTTGAAAACTGCAGGGGGGTTTGGGCAAAATATGACCCATCGCCGTTTTCAGTAATTGGCATATTTTCGGTATAAAAAGTCGTAATTTGAAACTGAAAATAGGTGCAGAGAGTCAGAATTCGGATAAAAAATCACGCTCAGGAGTCAAATTTCCGACATTTCAGACATTTTGAAAACTGCAGAGGGGTTTGGGCAAAATATGACCCATCGCCGTTTACAGTAATTGGCATTTTTTCGGTATGAAACGTCGTAATTTGAAACTGAAAATAGGTGCAGAGAGTCAGAATTCGGCTCAAAAATCACGCTCAGGAGTCAAATTTCCGACATTTCAGACATATTTAAAACTGCAGGGGGGTTTGGGCAAAATATGACCCTTCACCGTTTTCAGAAATTGGCATATTTTCGGTATAAAAAGTCGTAATTTGAAACTGAAAATAGGTGCAGAGAGTCAGAAATCGGCTTAAAAATCATGCTCAGGAGTCAAATTTTCGACATTTCAGACATTTTGAAAACTGCAGGGGGGTTTGGGCAAAATATGACCCATCGCCGTTTTCAGTATTTGGCATATTTTCGATATAAAAAGTCGTAATTTGAAACTGAAAATAGGTGCAGAGAGTCAGAATTCGGATAAAAAATCACGCTCAGGAGTCAAATTTCCGACATTTCAGACATTTTGAAAACTGCGGAGGGGTTTGGGCGAAATATGACCCATCGCCGTTTACAGTAATTGGCATTTTTTCGGTATGAAACGTCGTAATTTGAAACTGAAAATAGGTGCAGAGAGTCAGAATTCGGCTCAAAAATCACGCTCAGGAGTCAAATTTCCGACATTTCAGACATTTTGAAAACTGCAGGGGGGTTTGGGCAAAATATGACCCATCGCCGTTTTCAGAAATTGGCATATTTTCGGTATAAAAAGTCGTAATTTGAAACTGAAAATAGGTGCAGAGAGTCAGAACTCGGATAAAAAATCACGCTCAGAAGTCAAATTTCCGACATTTTTAGACATTTTGAAAACTGCAGGGGGGTTTGGGCAAAATATGACCCATCGCCGTTTACAGTAATTGGCATATTTTCGGTATGAAACTTCGTAATTTGAAACTGAAAAAAGGTGCAGAGAGTCAGAATTCGGCTAAAAAATCATGCTCAGGAGTCAAATTTCCGACATTTCAGACATTTTAAAAACTGCAGGGGGTTTGGGCAAAATATGACCCATCGCCGTTTTCAGTAATTGGCATATTTCCGGTATGAAACGTCGCAATTTGAAACTGAAAATAGGTGCAGAGAGTCAGAATTCGGCTCACAAATCACGCTCCGGAGTCAAATTTCCGACATTTCAGACGTTTTGAAAACTGCAGGGGGGTTTCGGCAAAATATTACCCATCGCCGTTTTCAGTAATTGGCATATTTTCGGTATAAAAATTCGTAATTTGAAACTGAAAATAGGTGCAGAGAGTCAGAATTCGGCTCAAAAATCACGCTCAGGAGTCAAATTTCCGACATTTCAGACATTTTAAAAACTGCAGGGGGGTTTGGGCAAAATATGACCCATCGCCGTTCACAGTAATTGGTATATTTCCGGTATAAAACGTCGCAATTTGAAACTGAAAATAGGTGCAGAGAGTCAGAATTCGGCTCAAAAATCACGCTCAGGAGTCAAATTACCGACATTTCAGACATTTTGAAAACTGCAGGGGAGTTTGGGCAAAATATGACCCATCGCCGTTTTCAGTAATTGGCATATTTTCGGTATAAAAAGTCGTAATTTGAAACTGAAAATAGGTGCAGAGAGTCAGAATTCGGATAAAAAATCACGCTCAGGAGTCAAATTTCCGACATTTCAGACATTTTGAAAACTGCAGAGGGGTTTGGGCAAAATATGACCCATCGCCGTTTACAGTAATTGGCATTTTTTCGGTATGAAACGTCGTAATTTGAAACTGAAAATAGGTGCAGAGAGTCAGAATTCGGCTCAAAAATCACGCTCAGGAGTCAAATTTCCGACATTTCAGACATATTTAAAACTGCAGGGGGGTTTGGGCAAAATATGACCCTTCACCGTTTTCAGAAATTGGCATATTTTCGGTATAAAAAGTCGTAATTTGAAACTGAAAATAGGTGCAGAGAGTCAGAAATCGGCTTAAAAATCATGCTCAGGAGTCAAATTTTCGACATTTCAGACATTTTGAAAACTGCAGGGGGGTTTGGGCAAAATATGACCCATCGCCGTTTTCAGTATTTGGCATATTTTCGATATAAAAAGTCGTAATTTGAAACTGAAAATAGGTGCAGAGAGTCAGAATTCGGATAAAAAATCACGCTCAGGAGTCAAATTTCCGACATTTCAGACATTTTGAAAACTGCGGAGGGGTTTGGGCGAAATATGACCCATCGCCGTTTACAGTAATTGGCATTTTTTCGGTATGAAACGTCGTAATTTGAAACTGAAAATAGGTGCAGAGAGTCAGAATTCGGCTCAAAAATCACGCTCAGGAGTCAAATTTCCGACATTTCAGACATTTTGAAAACTGCAGGGGGGTTTGGGCAAAATATGACCCATCGCCGTTTTCAGAAATTGGCATATTTTCGGTATAAAAAGTCGTAATTTGAAACTGAAAATAGGTGCAGAGAGTCAGAACTCGGATAAAAAATCACGCTCAGAAGTCAAATTTCCGACATTTTTAGACATTTTGAAAACTGCAGGGGGGTTTGGGCAAAATATGACCCATCGCCGTTTACAGTAATTGGCATATTTTCGGTATGAAACTTCGTAATTTGAAACTGAAAAAAGGTGCAGAGAGTCAGAATTCGGCTAAAAAATCATGCTCAGGAGTCAAATTTCCGACATTTCAGACATTTTAAAAACTGCAGGGGGTTTGGGCAAAATATGACCCATCGCCGTTTTCAGTAATTGGCATATTTCCGGTATGAAACGTCGCAATTTGAAACTGAAAATAGGTGCAGAGAGTCAGAATTCGGCTCACAAATCACGCTCCGGAGTCAAATTTCCGACATTTCAGACGTTTTGAAAACTGCAGGGGGGTTTCGGCAAAATATTACCCATCGCCGTTTTCAGTAATTGGCATATTTTCGGTATAAAAATTCGTAATTTGAAACTGAAAATAGGTGCAGAGAGTCAGAATTCGGCTCAAAAATCACGCTCAGGAGTCAAATTTCCGACATTTCAGACATTTTAAAAACTGCAGGGGGGTTTGGGCAAAATATGACCCATCGCCGTTCACAGTAATTGGTATATTTCCGGTATAAAACGTCGCAATTTGAAACTGAAAATAGGTGCAGAGAGTCAGAATTCGGCTCAAAAATCACGCTCAGGAGTCAAATTACCGACATTTCAGACATTTTGAAAACTGCAGGGGAGTTTGGGCAAAATATGACCCATCGCCGTTTACAGTAATTGGCATATTTTCGGTATGAAACGTCGTAATTTGAAACTGAAAATAGGTGCAGAGAGTCAGAATTCGGCTCAAAAATCACGCTCAGGAGTAAAATTTTCGGTATTTCAGACATTTTAAAACTGCAGGGGGGTTTGGGCAAAATATGACCCATCGCTGTTTTCAGTAATTGGCATATTTTCGGTAGGAAACGTCGTAATTTGAAACTGAAAATAGGTGCAGAGAGTCAGAATTCGGCTCAAAAATCACGCTCAGGAGTAAAATTTTTGACATTTCAGACATTTTAAAAACTGCAGGGGGGTTTGGGCAAAACATGACCCATCACCGTTTTCAGTAATTGGCATATTTTCGGTATGAAACGTCGTAATTTGAAACTGAAAATAGGTGCAGAGATTCAGAATTCGGATAAAAAATCACGCTCAGGAGTCAAATTTCCGACATTTCAGACATTTTGAAAACTGCAGGGGGGTTTGGGCAAAATATGACCCATCGCCGTTTACAGTAATTGGCATATTTTCGGTATCAAACGTCGTAATTTGAAACTAAAAATAGGTGCAGAGAGTCAGAATTCGGCTCAAAAATCACGCTCAGGAGTCAAATTTCCGACATTTCAGACATTTTGAAAACTGCAGGGGGGTTTCGGCAAAATATTACCCATCGCCGTTTTCAGTAATTGACATATTTTCGGTATAAAAATTCGTAATTTAAAACTGAAAATAGATGCAGAGAGTCAGAATTCGGCTCAAAAATCATGCTCAGGAGTCAAATTTCCGACATTTCAGACATTTTAAAAACTGCAGGGGGTTTGGGCAAAATATGACCCATCGCCGTTTTCAGTAATTGGCATATTTCCGGTATGAAACGTCGCAATTTGAAACTGAAAATAGGTGCAGAGAGTCAGAATTCGGCTCAAACATCACGCTCCGGAGTCAAATTTCCGACATTTCAGACGTTTTGAAAACTGCAGGGGGGTTTCGGCAAAATATTACCCTTCGCCGTTTTCAGTAATTGGCATATTTTCGGTATAAAAATTCGGAATTTGAAACTGAAAATAGGTGCAGAGAGTCAGAATTCGGCTCAAAAATCACGCTCAGGAGTCAAATTTCCGACATTTCAGACATTTTAAAAACTGCAGGGGGGTTTGGGCAAAATATGACCCCATCGCTGTTTCAGTAATTGGCATATTTTCGGTATGAAACGTCGTAATTTGAAACTGAAAATAGGTGCAGAGAGACAGAATTCGGCTCAAAAATCACGCTCAGGAGTCAAATTTCCGACATTTCAGACATTTTGAAAACTGCAGGGGGTTTGGGCAAAATATGACCCATCGCCGTTCACAGTAATTGGCATATTTTCGGTATGAAACTTCGTAATTTGAAACTGAAAATAGGTGCAGAGAGTCAGAATTCGGCTCAAAAATCACGCTCAGGAGTCAAATTTCCGACATTTCCGACATTTTAAAAACTGCAGGGGGGTTTGGGCAAAATATGACCCATCGCACTTTTCAGTAATTGGCATATTTTCGGTATGAAACTTCGTAATTTGAAACTGAAAATAGGTGCAGAGAGTCAGAATTCGGCTCAAAAATCACGCTCAGGAGTAAAATTTTCGACATTTCAGACATTTTGAAAACTGCAGGGGGGTTTGGGCAAAATATGACCCATCGCCGTTTTCAGTAATTGGCATATTTTCGGTATAAAAAGTCGTAATTTGAAACTGAAAATAGGTGCAGAGAGTCAGAATTCGGAAAAAAAATCACGCTCAGGAGTCAAATTTCCGACATTTCAGACATTTTGAAAACTGCAGAGGGGTTTGGGCAAAATATGACCCATCGCCGTTTACAGTAATTGGCATTTTTTCGGTATGAAACGTCGTAATTTGAAACTGAAAATAGGTGCAGAGAGTCAGAATTCGGCTCAAAAATCACGCTCAGGAGTCAAATTTCCGACATTTCAGACATATTTAAAACTGCAGGGGGGTTTGGGCAAAATATGACCCTTCACCGTTTTCAGAAATTGGCATATTTTCGGTATAAAAAGTCGTAATTTGAAACTGAAAATAGGTGCAGAGAGTCAGAAATCGGCTTAAAAATCACGCTCAGGAGTCAAATTTTCGACATTTCAGACATTTTGAAAACTGCAGGGGGGTTTGGGCAAAATATGACCCATCGCCGTTTTCAGTAATTGGCATATTTTCGGTATAAAAAGTCGTAATTTGAAACTGAAAATAGGTGCAGAGAGTCAGAATTCGGATAAAAAATCACGCTCAGGAGTCAAATTTCCGACATTTCAGACATTTTGAAAACTGCAGAGGGGTTTGGGCAAAATATGACCCATCGCCGTTTACAGTAATTGGCATTTTTTCGGTATGAAACGTCGTAATTTGAAACTGAAAATAGGTGCAGAGAGTCAGAATTCGGATAAAAAATCACGTTTTGGAGTTAAATTTCCGACATTTTAGACATTTTGAAAACTGCAGAGGGGTTTGGGCAAAATATGACCCATCGCCGTTTACAGTAATTGGCATTTTTTCGGTATGAAACGTCGTAATTTGAAACTGAAAATAGGTGCAGAGAGTCAGAATTCGGCTCAAAAATCACGCTCAGGAGTCAAATTTCCGACATTTCAGACATTTTGAAAACTGCAGGGGGGTTTGGGCAAAATATGACCCATCGCCGTTTTCAGAAATTGGCATATTTTCGGTATAAAAAGTCGTAATTTGAAACTGAAAATAGGTGCAGAGAGTCAGAACTCGGATAAAAAATCACGCTCAGAAGTCAAATTTCCGACATTTTTAGACATTTTGAAAACTGCAGGGGGGTTTGGGCAAAATATGACCCATCGCCGTTTACAGTAATTGGCATATTTTCGGTATGAAACTTCGTAATTTGAAACTGAAAAAAGGTGCAGAGAGTCAGAATTCGGCTAAAAAATCATGCTCAGGAGTCAAATTTCCGACATTTCAGACATTTTAAAAACTGCAGGGGGTTTGGGCAAAATATGACCCATCGCCGTTTTCAGTAATTGGCATATTTCCGGTATGAAACGTCGCAATTTGAAACTGAAAATAGGTGCAGAGAGTCAGAATTCGGCTCAAAAATCACGCTCCGGAGTCAAATTTCCGACATTTCAGACGTTTTGAAAACTGCAGGGGGGTTTCGGCAAAATATTACCCATCGCCGTTTTCAGTAATTGGCATATTTTCGGTATAAAAATTCGTAATTTGAAACTGAAAATAGGTGCCGAGAGTCAGAATTCGGCTCAAAAATCACGCTCAGGAGTCAAATTTCCGACATTTCAGACATTTTAAAAACTGCGGGGGGGTTTGGGCAAAATATGACCCATCGCCGTTCACAGTAATTGGTATATTTCCGGTATAAAACGTCGCAATTTGAAACTGAAAATAGGTGCAGAGAGTCAGAATTCGGCTCAAAAATCACGCTCAGGAGTCAAATTACCGACATTTCAGACATTTTGAAAACTGCAGGGGGTTTGGGCAAAATATGACCCATCGTCGTTTTCAGTAATTGGCATATTTTCGGTATGAAACGTCGTAATTTGAAACTAAGAATAGGTGCAGAGAGACAGAATTCGGCTCAAAAATCACGCTCAGGAGTCAAATTTCCGACATTTCAGACATTTTAAAAACTGCAGGGGGGTTTGGGCAAAATATGACCCCATCGCCGTTTTCAGTAATTGGCATATTTTCGGTATGAAACGTCGTAATTTGAAACTGAAAATAGGTGCAGAGAGTCAGAATTCGGCTCAAAAATCACGCTCAGGAGTCAAATTTTCGACATTTCAGACATTTTGAAAACTGCAGGGGGGTTTGGGCAAAATATGACCCATCGCCGTTTTCAGTAATTGGCATATTTTCGGTATAAAAAGTCGTAATTTGAAACTGAAAATAGGTGCAGAGAGTCAGAATTCGGATAAAAAATCACGCTCTGGAGTTAAATTTCCGACATTTCAGACATTTTGAAAACTGCAGAGGGGTTTGGGCAAAATATGACCCATCGCCGTTTACAGTAATTGGCATTATTTCGGTATGAAACGTCGTAATTTGAAACTGAAAATAGGTGCAGAGAGTCAGAATTCGGCTCAAAAATCACGCTCAGGAGTCAAATTTCCGACATTTCAGACATTTTGAAAACTGCAGGGGGGTTTGGGCAAAATATGGCCCATCGCCGTTTTCAGAAATTGGCATATTTTCGGTATAAAAAGTCGTAATTTGAAACTGAAAATAGGTGCAGAGAGTCAGAACTCGGATAAAAAATCACGCTCAAAAGTCAAATTTCCGACATTTCAGACATTTTGAAAACTGCAGGGGGGTTTGGGCAAAATATGACCCTTCGCTGTTTACAGTAATTGGCATATTTTCGGTATGAAACTTCGTAATTTAAAACTGAAAAAAGGTGCAGAGAGTCAGAATTCGGCTCAAAAATCACGATCAGGAGTCAAATTTCTGACATTTCCGACATTTTAAAAACTGCAGGGGGGTTTGGGCAAAATATGACCCATCGCCGTTTTCAGTAATTGGCATATTTTCGGTATAAAAAGTCGTACTTTGAAACTAAAAATAGGTGCAGAGAGTCAGAATTCGGATAAAAAATCACGCTCAGGAGTCAAATTTCCGATATTTCAGACATTTTGAAAACTGCAGAGGGGTTTGGGCAAAATATGACCCATCGCCGTTTACAGTAATTGGCATTTTTTCGGTATGAAACGTCGTAATTTGAAACTGAAAATAGGTGCAGAGAGTCAGAATTCAGCTCAAAAATCACGCTCAGGAGTCAAATTTCCGACATTTCCGACATTTTAAAAACTGCAGGGTGTTTGGGCAAAATATGACCCATCGCCGTTTTCAGTAATTGGTATATTTCCGGTATAAAACGTCGCAATTTGAAACTGAAAATAGGTGCAGAGAGTCAGAATTCGGCTCAAAAATCACGCTCAGGAGTCAAATTACCGACATTTCAGACATTTTGAAAACTGCAGGGGGGTTGGGCAAAATATGACCCATCGCCGTTTTCAGTAATTGGCATATTTTCGGTATAAAAATTCGTAATTTGAAACTGAAAATAGGTGCAGAGAGTCAGAATTCGGCTCAAAAATCACGCTCAGGAGTCAAATTTCCGACATTTCAGACATTTTAAAAACTGCAGGGGGGTTTGGGCAAAATATGACCCATCGCCGTTTTCAGTAATTGGCATATTTCCGGTATGAAACGTCGCAATTTGAAACTGAAAATAGGTGCATAGAGTCAGAATTCGGCGCAGAAATCACGCTCAGGAGTCAAATTTCCGACATTTCAGACATTTTGAAAACTGCAGGGGGGTTTGGGCAAAATATGACCCATCGCCGTTTTCAGTAATTGGCATATTTTCGGTATAAAAATTCGTAATTTGAAACTGAAAATAGGCGCAGAGAGTCAGAATTCGGCTCAAAAATCACGCTCAGGAGTCAAATTTCCGTCATTTCAGACATTTTAAAAACTGCAGGGGGTTTGGGCAAAATATGACCCATCGCCGTTTTCAGTAATTGGCATATTTCCAATATGAAACGTCGCAATTTGAAACTGAAAATAGGTGCAGAGAGTCAGAATTCGGCCCAAAAATCACGCTCAGGAGTCAAATTTCCGACATTTCAGACATTTTGAAAACTGCAGGGGGGTTTGGGCAAAATATGACCGATCGCCGTTTTCAGTAATTGGCATATTTTCGGTATAAAATGTCATAATTTGAAACTGAAAATAGGTGCAGAGAGTCAGAATTCGGCTCAAAAATCACGCTCAGGAGTCAAATTTCCGACATTTCAGACATTTTAAAAACTGCAGAGGGGTTTGGGCAAAATATGACCCATCGCCGTTTTCAGTAATTGGCATATTTTCGGTATGAAACGTCGTAATTTGAAACTAAAAACAGGTGCAGAGAGACAGAATTCGGCTCAAAAATCACGCTCAGGAGTCAAATTTCCGACATTTCAGACATTTTAAAAACTGCAGGGGGGTTTGGGCAAAATATGACCCCATTGCTGTTTTCAGTAATTGGCATATTTTCGGTATGAAACGTCGTAATTTGAAACTGAAAATAGGTGAAGAAAGTCAGAATTCGGCTCAAAAATCACGCTCAGGAGTCAAATTTCCAACATTTCGGACATTTTAAAAACTGCAGGGGGGTTTGGGCAAAATATGACCCATCACACTTTTCAGTAATTGGCATATTTTCGGTATGAAACGTCGTAATTTGAAACTGAAAAAAGGTGCAGAGAGTCATAATTCGGATACAAAATCACGCTCAGGAGTCAAATTTCCGACATTTCAGACATTTTGAAAACTGCAGAGGGGTTTGGGCAAAATATGACCCATCGCCGTTTACAGTAATTGGCATTTTTTCGGTATGAAACGTCGTAATTTGAAACTGAAAATAGGTGCAGAGAGTCAGAATTCGGCTCAAAAATCACGCTCAGGAGTCAAATTTCCAACATTTCAGACATTTTAAAAACTGCAGGGGGGTTTGGGCAAAATATGACCCATCGCCGTTTTCAGTAATTGGCATATTTTCGGTATGAAACGTCGTAATTTGAAACTAAAAATAGGTGCAGAGAGACAGAATTCGGCTCAAAAATCACGCTCAGGAGTCAAATTTCCGACATTTCAGACATTTTAAAA
>NC_091221.1:16038462-16066309 GCF_040958095.1 Procambarus clarkii
GACATGATCACCACATTCAAGATTCTGAAGGGGATTGATAGGGTAGATAAAGACAGTCTATTTAACACAAGGGGAACACGCACAAGGGGACACAGGTGGAAACTGAGTGCCCAAATGAGCCACAGAGATATTAGAAAGAACTTTTTTAGTGTCAGAGTGGTTGACAAATGGAATGCATTAGGAAGTGATGTGGTGGAGGCTGACTCCATACACAGTTTCAAGTGTAGATATGACAGAGCCCGATAGGCTCATGAATCTGTACACCTGTTGATTGACGGTTGAGAGGCGGGACCAAAGAGCCAGAGCTCAACCCCCGCAAACACAACTAGGTGAGTACAACTAGGTGAGTACACACACACACACACACACACACACACACACACACACACACACACACACACACACACACACACACACACACACACACACACACACACACACACACACACACACACAATAGGAAGCAGAGAGTTACGGTGAGGGGTGAGACCTCCGATTGGCGTGAAGTCACCAGTGGAGTCCCACAGGGTTCTGTACTCGGTCCTATCTTGTTTCTGATATATGTAAATGATCTCCCGGAGGGTATCGATTCATTTCTCTCAATGTTTGCGGACGATGCTAAAATTATGAGAAGGATTAAAACAGAAGAGGACTGTTTGAGGCTTCAAGAAGACCTAGACAAGCTGAAGGAATGGTCGAACAAATGGTTGTTAGAGTTTAACCCAACCAAATGTAATATAATGAAGATAGGTGTAGGGAGCAGGAGGCCAGATACAAGGTATCATCTGGGAGAGGAAATTCTTCAGGAGTCAGAGAAGGAAAAAGACTTGGGGGTTGATATCACGCCAGACCTGTCTCCTGCAGCACATATCAAGCGGATAACATCAGCGGCATATGCCAGGCTGGCCAACATACGAACGGCATTCAGAAACTTGTGTAAAGAATCATTCAGAACTTTGTATACCACATATGTCAGGCCAATCCTGGAGTATGCAGCCCCAGCATGGAGTCCATATCTAGTCAAGGATAAGACTAAACTGGAAAAGGTTCAAAGGTTTGCCACCAGACTAGTACCCGAGCTGAGAGGTATGAGCTACGAGGAGAGACTACAGGAATTAAACCTCACTTCGCTGGAAGACAGAAGAGTTAGGGGGGACATGATCACCACATTCAAGATTCTGAAGGGGATTGATAGGGTAGATAAAGACAGTCTATTTAACACAAGGGAAACACGCACAAGGGGACACAGGTGGAAACTGAGTGCCCAAATGAGCCACAGAGATATTAGAAAGAACTTTTTTAGTGTCAGAGTGGTTGACAAATGGAATGCATTAGGAAGTGATGTGGTGGAGGCTGACTCCATACACAGTTTCAAGTGTTGATATGACAGAGCCCGATAGGCTCATGAATCTGTACACCTGTTGATTGACGGTTGAGAGGCGGGACCAAAGAGCCAGAGCTCAACCCCCAAAAACACAACTAGGTGAGTACAACTAGGTGAGTACACACACACACACACACACACACACACACACACACACACACACACACACACACACACACACACACACACACACACACACACACACAATAGGAAGCAGAGAGTTACGGTGAGGGGTGAGACCTCCGATTGGCGTGAAGTCACCAGTGGAGTCCCACAGGGTTCTGTACTCGGTCCTATCTTGTTTCTGATATATGTAAATGATCTCCCGGAGGGTATCGATTCATTTCTCTCAATGTTTGCGGACGATGCTAAAATTATGAGAAGGATTAAAACAGAAGAGGACTGTTTGAGGCTTCAAGAAGACCTAGACAAGCTGAAGGAATGGTCGAACAAATGGTTGTTAGAGTTTAACCCAACCAAATGTAATGTAATGAAGATAGGTGTAGGGAGCAGGAGGCCAGATACAAGGTATCATCTGGGAGAGGAAATTCTTCAGGAGTCAGAGAAGGAAAAAGACTTGGGGGTTGATATCACGCCAGACCTGTCTCCTGCAGCACATATCAAGCGGATAACATCAGCGGCATATGCCAGGCTGGCCAACATACGAACGGCATTCAGAAACTTGTGTAAAGAATCATTCAGAACTTTGTATACCACATATGTCAAGCCAATCCTGGAGTATGCAGCCCCAGCATGGAGTCCATATCTAGTCAAGGATAAGACTAAACTGGAAAAGGTTCAAAGGTTTGCCACCAGACTAGTACCCGAGCTGAGAGGTATGAGCTACGAGGAGAGACTACAGGAATTAAACCTCACTTCGCTCGAAGACAGAAGAGTTAGGGGGGACATGATCACCACATTCAAGATTCTGAAGGGGATTGATAGGGTAGATAAAGACAGTCTATTTAACACAAGGGGAACACGCACAAGGGGACACAGGTGGAAACTGAGTGCCCAAATGAGCCACAGAGATATTAGAAAGAACTTTTTTAGTGTCAGGGTGGTTGACAAATGGAATGCATTAGGAAGTGATGTGGTGGAGGCTGACTCCATACACAGTTTCAAGTGTAGATATGACAGAGCCCGATAGGCTCATGAATCTGTACACCTGTTGATTGACGGTTGAGAGGCGGGACCAAAGAGCCAGAGCTCAACCCCCGCAAACACAACTAGGTGAGTACAACTAGGTGAGTACACACACACACACACACACACACACACACACACACACACACACACACACACACACACACACACACACACACACACACACACACACACACACACACACACACACACACACACACACACACAATAGGAAGCAGAGAGTTACGGTGAGGGGTGAGACCTCCGATTGGCGTGAAGTCACCAGTGGAGTCCCACAGGGTTCTGTACTCGGTCCTATCTTGTTTCTGATATATGTAAATGATCTCCCGGAGGGTATCGATTCATTTCTCTCAATGTTTGCGGACGATGCTAAAATTATGAGAAGGATTAAAACAGAAGAGGACTGTTTGAGGCTTCAAGAAGACCTAGACAAGATGAAGGAATGGTCGAACAAATGGTTGTTAGAGTTTAACCCAACCAAATGTAATGTAATGAAGATAGGTGTAGGGAGCAGGAGGCCAGATACAAGGTATCATCTGGGAGAGGAAATTCTTCAGGAGTCAGAGAAGGAAAAAGACTTGGGGGTTGATATCACGCCAGACCTGTCTCCTGCAGCACATATCAAGCGGATAACATCAGCGGCATATGCCAGGCTGGCCAACATACGAACGGCATTCAGAAACTTGTGTAAAGAATCATTCAGAACTTTGTATACCACATATGTCAGGCCAATCCTGGAGTATGCAGCCCCAGCATGGAGTCCATATCTAGTCAAGGATAAGACTAAACTGGAAAAGGTTCAAAGGTTTGCCACCAGACTAGTACCCGAGCTGAGAGGTATGAGCTACGAGGAGAGACTACAGGAATTAAACCTCACTTCGCTCGAAGACAGAAGAGTTAGGGGGGACATGATCACCACATTCAAGATTCTGAAGGGGATTGATAGGGTAGATAAAGACAGTCTATTTAACACAAGGGGAACACGCACAAGGGGACACAGGTGGAAACTGAGTGCCCAAATGAGCCACAGAGATATTAGAAAGAACTTTTTTAGTGTCAGAGTGGTTGACAAATGGAATGCATTAGGAAGTGATGTGGTGGAGGCTGACTCCATACACAGTTTCAAGTGTAGATATGACAGAGCCCGATAGGCTCATGAATCTGTACACCTGTTGATTGACGGTTGAGAGGCGGGACCAAAGAGCCAGAGCTCAACCCCCGCAAACACAACTAGGTGAGTACAACTAGGTGAGTACACACACACACACACACACACACACACACACACACACACACACACACACACACACACACACACACACACACACACACACACACACACACACACACACACACACACACACACACACACACACACACACACACACACACACACACACACACACACACACACACAATAGGAAGCAGAGAGTTACGGTGAGGGGTGAGACCTCCGATTGGCGTGAAGTCACCAGTGGAGTCCCACAGGGTTCTGTACTCGGTCCTATCTTGTTTCTGATATATGTAAATGATCTCCCGGAGGGTATCGATTCATTTCTCTCAATGTTTGCGGACGATGCTAAAATTATGAGAAGGATTAAAACAGAAGAGGACTGTTTGAGGCTTCAAGAAGACCTAGACAAGCTGAAGGAATGGTCGAACAAATGGTTGTTAGAGTTTAACCCAACCAAATGTAATGTAATGAAGATAGGTGTAGGGAGCAGGAGGCCAGATACAAGGTATCATCTGGGAGAGGAAATTCTTCAGGAGTCAGAGAAGGAAAAAGACTTGGGGGTTGATATCACGCCAGACCTGTCTCCTGCAGCACATATCAAGCGGATAACATCAGCGGCATATGCCAGGCTGGCCAACATACGAACGGCATTCAGAAACTTGTGTAAAGAATCATTCAGAACTTTGTATACCACATATGTCAGGCCAATCCTGGAGTATGCAGCCCCAGCATGGAGTCCATATCTAGTCAAGGATAAGACTAAACTGGAAAAGGTTCAAAGGTTTGCCACCAGACTAGTACCCGAGCTGAGAGGTATGAGCTACGAGGAGAGACTACAGGAATTAAACCTCACTTCGCTGGAAGACAGAAGAGTTAGGGGGGACATGATCACCACATTCAAGATTCTGAAGGGGATTGATAGGGTAGATAAAGACAGTCTATTTAACACAAGGGGAACACGCACAAGGGGACACAGGTGGAAACTGAGTGCCCAAATGAGCCACAGAGATATTAGAAAGAACTTTTTTAGTGTCAGAGTGGTTGACAAATGGAATGCATTAGGAAGTGATGTGGTGGAGGCTGACTCCATACACAGTTTCAAGTGTAGATATGACAGAGCCCGATAGGCTCATGAATCTGTACACCTGTTGATTGACGGTTGAGAGGCGGGACCAAAGAGCCAGAGCTCAACCCCCGCAAACACAACTAGGTGAGTACAACTAGGTGAGTACACACACACACACACACACATACACACACACACACACACACACACACACACACACACACACACACACACACACACACACACACACACACACACACACACACACACACACACACACACACACACACACAATAGGAAGCAGAGAGTTACGGTGAGGGGTGAGACCTCCGATTGGCGTGAAGTCACCAGTGGAGTCCCACAGGGTTCTGTACTCGGTCCTATCTTGTTTCTGATATATGTAAATGATCTCCCGGAGGGTATCGATTCATTTCTCTCAATGTTTGCGGACGATGCTAAAATTATGAGAAGGATTAAAACAGAAGAGGACTGTTTGAGGCTTCAAGAAGACCTAGACAAGCTGAAGGAATGGTCGAACAAATGGTTGTTAGAGTTTAACCCAACCAAATGTAATGTAATGAAGATAGGTGTAGGGAGCAGGAGGCCAGATACAAGGTATCATCTGGGAGAGGAAATTCTTCAGGAGTCAGAGAAGGAAAAAGACTTGGGGGTTGATATCACGCCAGACCTGTCTCCTGCAGCACATATCAAGCGGATAACATCAGCGGCATATGCCAGGCTGGCCAACATACGAACGGCATTCAGAAACTTGTGTAAAGAATCATTCAGAACTTTGTATACCACATATGTCAGGCCAATCCTGGAGTATGCAGCCCCAGCATGGAGTCCATATCTAGTCAAGGATAAGACTAAACTGGAAAAGGTTCAAAGGTTTGCCACCAGACTAGTACCCGAGCTGAGAGGTATGAGCTACGAGGAGAGACTACAGGAATTAAACCTCACTTCGCTGGAAGACAGAAGAGTTAGGGGGGACATGATCACCACATTCAAGATTCTGAAGGGGATTGATAGGGTAGATAAAGACAGTCTATTTAACACAAGGGGAACACGCACAAGGGGACACAGGTGGAAACTGAGTGCCCAATTGAGCCACAGAGATATTAGAAAGAACTTTTTTAGTGTCAGAGTGGTTGACAAATGGAATGCATTAGGAAGTGATGTGGTGGAGGCTGACTCCATACACAGTTTCAAGTGTAGATATGACAGAGCCCGATAGGCTCATGAATCTGTACACCTGTTGATTGACGGTTGAGAGGCGGGACCAAAGAGCCAGAGCTCAACCCCCGCAAACACAACTAGGTGAGTACAACTAGGTGAGTACACACACACACACACACACACACACACACACACACACACACACACACACACACACACACACACACACACACACACACACACACACACACAATAGGAAGCAGAGAGTTACGGTGAGGGGTGAGACCTCCGATTGGCGTGAAGTCACCAGTGGAGTCCCACAGGGTTCTGTACTCGGTCCTATCTTGTTTCTGATATATGTAAATGATCTCCCGGAGGGTATCGATTCATTTCTCTCAATGTTTGCGGACGATGCTAAAATTATGAGAAGGATTAAAACAGAAGAGGACTGTTTGAGGCTTCAAGAAGACCTAGACAAGCTGAAGGAATGGTCGAACAAATGGTTGTTAGAGTTTAACCCAACCAAATGTAATGTAATGAAGATAGGTGTAGGGAGCAGGAGGCCAGATACAAGGTATCATCTGGGAGAGGAAATTCTTCAGGAGTCAGAGAAGGAAAAAGACTTGGGGGTTGATATCACGCCAGACCTGTCTCCTGCAGCACATATCAAGCGGATAACATCAGCGGCATATGCCAGGCTGGCCAACATACGAACGGCATTCAGAAACTTGTGTAAAGAATCATTCAGAACTTTGTATACCACATATGTCAGGCCAATCCTGGAGTATGCAGCCCCAGCATGGAGTCCATATCTAGTCAAGGATAAGACTAAACTGGAAAAGGTTCAAAGGTTTGCCACCAGACTAGTACCCGAGCTGAGAGGTATGAGCTACGAGGAGAGACTACAGGAATTAAACCTCACTTCGCTGGAAGACAGAAGAGTTAGGGGGGACATGATCACCACATTCAAGATTCTGAAGGGGATTGATAGGGTAGATAAAGACAGTCTATTTAACACAAGGGGAACACGCACAAGGGGACACAGGTGGAAACTGAGTGCCCAAATGAGCCACAGAGATATTAGAAAGAACTTTTTTAGTGTCAGAGTGGTTGACAAATGGAATGCATTAGGAAGTGATGTGGTGGAGGCTGACTCCATACACAGTTTCAAGTGTAGATATGACAGAGCCCGATAGGCTCATGAATCTGTACACCTGTTGATTGACGGTTGAGAGGCGGGACCAAAGAGCCAGAGCTCAACCCCCGCAAACACAACTAGGTGAGTACAACTAGGTGAGTACACACACACACACACACACACACACACACACACACACACACACACACACACACACACACACACACACACACACACACACACACACACACACACACACAATAGGAAGCAGAGAGTTACGGTGAGGGGTGAGACCTCCGATTGGCGTGAAGTCACCAGTGGAGTCCCACAGGGTTCTGTACTCGGTCCTATCTTGTTTCTGATATATGTAAATGATCTCCCGGAGGGTATCGATTCATTTCTCTCAATGTTTGCGGACGATGCTAAAATTATGAGAAGGATTAAAACAGAAGAGGACTGTTTGAGGCTTCAAAAAGACCTAGACAAGCTGAAGGAATGGTCGAACAAATGGTTGTTAGAGTTTAACCCAACCAAATGTAATGTAATGAAGATAGGTGTAGGGCGCAGGAGGCCAGATACAAGGTATCATCTGGGAGAGAAAATTCTTCAGGAGTCAGAGAAGGAAAAAGACTTGGGGGTTGATATCACGCCAGACCTGTCTCCTGCAGCACATATCAAGCGGATAACATCAGCGGCATATGCCAGGCTGGCCAACATACGAACGGCATTCAGAAACTTGTGTAAAGAATCATTCAGAACTTTGTATACCACATATGTCAGGCCAATCCTGGAGTATGCAGCCCCAGCATGGAGTCCATATCTAGTCAAGGATAAGACTAAACTGGAAAAGGTTCAAAGGTTTGCCACCAGACTAGTACCCGAGCTGAGAGGTATGAGCTACGAGGAGAGACTACAGGAATTAAACCTCACTTCGCTCGAAGACAGAAGAGTTAGGGGGGACATGATCACCACATTCAAGATTCTGAAGGGGATTGATAGGGTAGATAAAGACAGTCTATTTAACACAAGGGGAACACGCACAAGGGGACACAGGTGGAAACTGAGTGCCCAAATGAGCCACAGAGATATTAGAAAGAACTTTTTTAGTGTCAGAGTGGTTGACAAATGGAATGCATTTGGAAGTGATGTGGTGGAGGCTGACTCCATACACAGTTTCAAGTGTAGATATGACAGAGCCCGATAGGCTCATGAATCTGTACACCTGTTGATTGACGGTTGAGAGGCGGGACCAAAGAGCCAGAGCTCAACCCCCGCAAACACAACTAGGTGAGTACAACTAGGTGAGTACACACACACACACACACACACACACACACACACACACACACACACACACACACACACACACACACACAATAGGAAGCAGAGAGTTACGGTGAGGGGTGAGACCTCCGATTGGCGTGAAGTCACCAGTGGAGTCCCACAGGGTTCTGTACTCGGTCCTATCTTGTTTCTGATATATGTAAATGATCTCCCGGAGGGTATCGATTCATTTCTCTCAATGTTTGCGGACGATGCTAAAATTATGAGAAGGATTAAAACAGAAGAGGACTGTTTGAGGCTTCAAGAAGACCTAGACAAGCTGAAGGAATGGTCGAACAAATGGTTGTTAGAGTTTAACCCAACCAAATGTAATGTAATGAAGATAGGTGTAGGGCGCAGGAGGCCAGATACAAGGTATCATCTGGGAGAGAAAATTCTTCAGGAGTCAGAGAAGGAAAAAGACTTGGGGGTTGATATCACGCCAGACCTGTCTCCTGCAGCACATATCAAGCGGATAACATCAGCGGCATATGCCAGGCTGGCCAACATACGAACGGCATTCAGAAACTTGTGTAAAGAATCATTCAGAACTTTGTATACCACATATGTCAGGCCAATCCTGGAGTATGCAGCCCCAGCATGGAGTCCATATCTAGTCAAGGATAAGACTAAACTGGAAAAGGTTCAAAGGTTTGCCACCAGACTAGTACCCGAGCTGAGAGGTATGAGCTACGAGGAGAGACTACAGGAATTAAACCTCACTTCGCTGGAAGACAGAAGAGTTAGGGGGGACATGATCACCACATTCAAGATTCTGAAGGGGATTGATAGGGTAGATAAAGACAGTCTATTTAACACAAGGGGAACACGCACAAGGGGACACAGGTGGAAACTGAGTGCCCAAATGAGCCACAGAGATATTAGAAAGAACTTTTTTAGTGTCAGAGTGGTTGACAAATGGAATGCATTAGGAAGTGATGTGGTGGAGGCTGACTCCATACACAGTTTCAAGTGTAGATATGACAGAGCCCGATAGGCTCATGAATCTGTACACCTGTTGATTGACGGTTGAGAGGCGGGACCAAAGAGCCAGAGCTCAACCCCCGCAAACACAACTAGGTGAGTACAACTAGGTGAGTACACACACACACACACACACACACACACACACACACACACACACACACACACACACACACACACACACACACACACACACACAATAGGAAGCAGAGAGTTACGGTGAGGGGTGAGACCTCCGATTGGCGTGAAGTCACCAGTGGAGTCCCACAGGGTTCTGTACTCGGTCCTATCTTGTTTCTGATATATGTAAATGATCTCCCGGAGGGTATCGATTCATTTCTCTCAATGTTTGCGGACGATGCTAAAATTATGAGAAGGATTAAAACAGAAGAGGACTGTTTGAGGCTTCAAAAAGACCTAGACAAGCTGAAGGAATGGTCGAACAAATGGTTGTTAGAGTTTAACCCAACCAAATGTAATGTAATGAAGATAGGTGTAGGGCGCAGGAGGCCAGATACAAGGTATCATCTGGGAGAGAAAATTCTTCAGGAGTCAGAGAAGGAAAAAGACTTGGGGGTTGATATCACGCCAGACCTGTCTCCTGCAGCACATATCAAGCGGATAACATCAGCGGCATATGCCAGGCTGGCCAACATACGAACGGCATTCAGAAACTTGTGTAAAGAATCATTCAGAACTTTGTATACCACATATGTCAGGCCAATCCTGGAGTATGCAGCCCCAGCATGGAGTCCATATCTAGTCAAGGATAAGACTAAACTGGAAAAGGTTCAAAGGTTTGCCACCAGACTAGTACCCGAGCTGAGAGGTATGAGCTACGAGGAGAGACTACAGGAATTAAACCTCACTTCGCTCGAAGACAGAAGAGTTAGGGGGGACATGATCACCACATTCAAGATTCTGAAGGGGATTGATAGGGTAGATAAAGACAGTCTATTTAACACAAGGGGAACACGCACAAGGGGACACAGGTGGAAACTGAGTGCCCAAATGAGCCACAGAGATATTAGAAAGAACTTTTTTAGTGTCAGAGTGGTTGACAAATGGAATGCATTAGGAAGTGATGTGGTGGAGGCTGACTCCATACACAGTTTCAAGTGTAGATATGACAGAGCCCGATAGGCTCATGAATCTGTACACCTGTTGATTGACGGTTGAGAGGCGGGACCAAAGAGCCAGAGCTCAACCCCCGCAAACACAACTAGGTGAGTACAACTAGGTGAGTACACACAAACACACACACACACACACACACACACACACACACACACACACACACACACACACACACACACACACACACACACACACACACACACACACACACACACACACACACACACACACACACACACACAATAGGAAGCAGAGAGTTACGGTGAGGGGTGAGACCTCCGATTGGCGTGAAGTCACCAGTGGAGTCCCACAGGGTTCTGTACTCGGTCCTATCTTGTTTCTGATATATGTAAATGATCTCCCGGAGGGTATCGATTCATTTCTCTCAATGTTTGCGGACGATGCTAAAATTATGAGAAGGATTAAAACAGAAGAGGACTGTTTGAGGCTTCAAGAAGACCTAGACAAGCTGAAGGAATGGTCGAACAAATGGTTGTTAGAGTTTAACCCAACCAAATGTAATGTAATGAAGATAGGTGTAGGGCGCAGGAGGCCAGATACAAGGTATCATCTGGGAGAGAAAATTCTTCAGGAGTCAGAGAAGGAAAAAGACTTGGGGGTTGATATCACGCCAGACCTGTCTCCTGCAGCACATATCAAGCGGATAACATCAGCGGCATATGCCAGGCTGGCCAACATACGAACGGCATTCAGAAACTTGTGTAAAGAATCATTCAGAACTTTGTATACCACATATGTCAGGCCAATCCTGGAGTATGCAGCCCCAGCATGGAGTCCATATCAAGTCAAGGATAAGACTAAACTGGAAAAGGTTCAAAGGTTTGCCACCAGACTAGTACCCGAGCTGAGAGGTATGAGCTACGAGGAGAGACTACAGGAATTAAACCTCACTTCGCTCGAAGACAGAAGAGTTAGGGGGGACATGATCACCACATTCAAGATTCTGAAGGGGATTGATAGGGTAGATAAAGACAGTCTATTTAACACAAGGGGAACACGCACAAGGGGACACAGGTGGAAACTGAGTGCCCAAATGAGCCACAGAGATATTAGAAAGAACTTTTTTAGTGTCAGAGTGGTTGACAAATGGAATGCATTAGGAAGTGATGTGGTGGAGGCTGACTCCATACACAGTTTCAAGTGTAGATATGACAGAGCCCGATAGGCTCATGAATCTGTACACCTGTTGATTGACGGTTGAGAGGCGGGACCAAAGAGCCAGAGCTCAACCCCCGCAAACACAACTAGGTGAGTACAACTAGGTGAGTACACACACACACACACACACACACACACACACACACACACACACACACACACACACACACACACACACACACACACACACACACACACACACACACACACACAATAGGAAGCAGAGAGTTACGGTGAGGGGTGAGACCTCCGATTGGCGTGAAGTCACCAGTGGAGTCCCACAGGGTTCTGTACTCGGTCCTATCTTGTTTCTGATATATGTAAATGATCTCCCGGAGGGTATCGATTCATTTCTCTCAATGTTTGCGGACGATGCTAAAATTATGAGAAGGATTAAAACAGAAGAGGACTGTTTGAGGCTTCAAGAAGACCTAGACAAGCTGAAGGAATGGTCGAACAAATGGTTGTTAGAGTTTAACCCAACCAAATGTAATGTAATGAAGATAGGTGTAGGGAGCAGGAGGCCAGATACAAGGTATCATCTGGGAGAGGAAATTCTTCAGGAGTCAGAGAAGGAAAAAGACTTGGGGGTTGATATCACGCCAGACCTGTCTCCTGCAGCACATATCAAGCGGATAACATCAGCGGCATATGCCAGGCTGGCCAACATACGAACGGCATTCAGAAACTTGTGTAAAGAATCATTCAGAACTTTGTATACCACATATGTCAGGCCAATCCTGGAGTATGCAGCCCCAGCATGGAGTCCATATCTAGTCAAGGATAAGACTAAACTGGAAAAGGTTCAAAGGTTTGCCACCAGACTAGTACCCGAGCTGAGAGGTATGAGCTACGAGGAGAGACTACAGGAATTAAACCTCACTTCGCTGGAAGACAGAAGAGTTAGGGGGGACATGATCACCACATTCAAGATTCTGAAGGGGATTGATAGGGTAGATAAAGACAGTCTATTTAACACAAGGGGAACATGCACAAGGGGACACAGGTGGAAACTGAGTGCCCAAATGAGCCACAGAGATATTAGAAAGAACTTTTTTAGTGTCAGAGTGGTTGACAAATGGAATGCATTAGGAAGTGATGTGGGGGAGGCTGACTCCATACACAGTTTCAAGTGTAGATATGACAGAGCCCGATAGGCTCATGAATCTGTACACCTGTTGATTGACGGTTGAGAGGCGGGACCAAAGAGCCAGAGCTCAACCCCCGCAAACACAACTAGGTGAGTACAACTAGGTGAGTACACACACACACACACACACACACACACACACACACACACACACACACACACACACACACACACACACACACACACACACACACACACACACACACACACACAATAGGAAGCAGAGAGTTACGGTGAGGGGTGAGACCTCCGATTGGCGTGAAGTCACCAGTGGAGTCCCACAGGGTTCTGTACTCGGTCCTATCTTGTTTCTGATATATGTAAATGATCTCCCGGAGGGTATCGATTCATTTCTCTCAATGTTTGCGGACGATGCTAAAATTATGAGAAGGATTAAAACAGAAGAGGACTGTTTGAGGCTTCAAGAAGACCTAGACAAGCTGAAGGAATGGTCGAATAAATGGTTGTTAGAGTTTAACCCAACCAAATGTAATGTAATGAAGATAGGTGTAGGGAGCAGGAGGCCAGATACAAGGTATCATCTGGGAGAGGAAATTCTTCAGGAGTCAGAGAAGGAAAAAGACTTGGGGGTTGATATCACGCCAGACCTGTCTCCTGCAGCACATATCAAGCGGATAACATCAGCGGCATATGCCAGGCTGGCCAACATACGAACGGCATTCAGAAACTTGTGTAAAGAATCATTCAGTACTTTGTATACCACATATGTCAGGCCAATCCTGGAGTATGCAGCCCCAGCATGGAGTCCATATCTAGTCAAGGATAAGACTAAACTGGAAAAGGTTCAAAGGTTTGCCACCAGACTAGTACCCGAGCTGAGAGGTATGAGCTACGAGGAGAGACTACAGGAATTAAACCTCACTTCGCTGGAAGACAGAAGAGTTAGGGGGGACATGATCACCACATTCAAGATTCTGAAGGGGATTGATAGGGTAGATAAAGACAGTCTATTTAACACAAGGGGAACACGCACAAGGGGACACAGGTGGAAACTGAGTGCCCAAATGAGCCACAAAGATATTAGAAAGAACTTTTTTAGTGTCAGAGTGGTTGACAAATGGAATGCATTAGGAAGTGATGTGGTGGAGGCTGACTCCATACACAGTTTCAAGTGTAGATATGACAGAGCCCGATAGGCTCATGAATCTGTACACCTGTTGATTGACGGTTGAGAGGCGGGACCAAAGAGCCAGAGCTCAACCCCCGCAAACACAACTAGGTGAGTACAACTAGGTGAGTACACACACACACACACACACACACACACACACACACACACACACACACACACACACACACACACACACACACACACACACACACACACACACACACACACACACACACACACACACAATAGGAAGCAGAGAGTTACGGTGAGGGGTGAGACCTCCGATTGGCGTGAAGTCACCAGTGGAGTCCCACAGGGTTCTGTACTCGGTCCTATCTTGTTTCTGATATATGTAAATGATCTCCCGGAGGGTATCGATTCATTTCTCTCAATGTTTGCGGACGATGCTAAAATTATGAGAAGGATTAAAACAGAAGAGGACTGTTTGAGGCTTCAAGAAGACCTAGACAAGCTGAAGGAATGGTCGAACAAATGGTTGTTAGAGTTTAACCCAACCAAATGTAATGTAATGAAGATAGGTGTAGGGAGCAGGAGGCCAGATACAAGGTATCATCTGGGAGAGGAAATTCTTCAGGAGTCAGAGAAGGAAAAAGACTTGGGGGTTGATATCACGCCAGACCTGTCTCCTGCAGCACATATCAAGCGGATAACATCAGCGGCATATGCCAGGCTGGCCAACATACGAACGGCATTCAGAAACTTGTGTAAAGAATCATTCAGAACTTTGTATACCACATATGTCAGGCCAATCCTGGAGTATGCAGCCCCAGCATGGAGTCCATATCTAGTCAAGGATAAGACTAAACTGGAAAAGGTTCAAAGGTTTGCCACCAGACTAGTACCCGAGCTGAGAGGTATGAGCTACGAGGAGAGACTACAGGAATTAAACCTCACTTCGCTCGAAGACAGAAGAGTTAGGGGGGACATGATCACCACATTCAAGATTCTGAAGGGGATTGATAGGGTAGATAAAGACAGTCTATTTAACACAAGGGGAACACGCACAAGGGGACACAGGTGGAAACTGAGTGCCCAAATGAGCCACAGAGATATTAGAAAGAACTTTTTTAGTGTCAGAGTGGTTGACAAATGGAATGCATTAGGAAGTGATGTGGTGGAGGCTGACTCCATACACAGTTTCAAGTGTAGATATGACAGAGCCCGATAGGCTCATGAATCTGTACACCTGTTGATTGACGGTTGAGAGGCGGGACCAAAGAGCCAGAGCTCAACCCCCGCAAACACAACTAGGTGAGTACAACTAGGTGAGTACACACACACACACACACACACACACACACACACACACACACACACACACACACACACACACACACACACACACACACACACACACACACACACACACAATAGGAAGCAGAGAGTTACGGTGAGGGGTGAGACCTCCGATTGGCGTGAAGTCACCAGTGGAGTCCCACAGGGTTCTGTACTCGGTCCTATCTTGTTTCTGATATATGTAAATGATCTCCCGGAGGGTATCGATTCATTTCTCTCAATGTTTGCGGACGATGCTAAAATTATGAGAAGGATTAAAACAGAAGAGGACTGTTTGAGGCTTCAAGAAGACCTAGACAAGCTGAAGGAATGGTCGAACAAATGGTTGTTAGAGTTTAACCCAACCAAATGTAATGTAATGAAGATAGGTGTAGGGAGCAGGAGGCCAGATACAAGGTATCATCTGGGAGAGGAAATTCTTCAGGAGTCAGAGAAGGAAAAAGACTTGGGGGTTGATATCACGCCAGACCTGTCTCCTGCAGCACATATCAAGCGGATAACATCAGCGGCATATGCCAGGCTGGCCAACATACGAACGGCATTCAGAAACTTGTGTAAAGAATCATTCAGAACTTTGTATACCACATATGTCAGGCCAATCCTGGAGTATGCAGCCCCAGCATGGAGTCCATATCTAGTCAAGGATAAGACTAAACTGGAAAAGGTTCAAAGGTTTGCCACCAGACTAGTACCCGAGCTGAGAGGTATGAGCTACGAGGAGAGACTACAGGAATTAAACCTCACTTCGCTCGAAGACAGAAGAGTTAGGGGGGACATGATCACCACATTCAAGATTCTGAAGGGGATTGATAGGGTAGATAAAGACAGTCTATTTAACACAAGGGGAACACGCACAAGGGGACACAGGTGGAAACTGAGTGCCCAAATGAGCCACAGAGATATTAGAAAGAACTTTTTTAGTGTCAGAGTGGTTGACAAATGGAATGCATTAGGAAGTGATGTGGTGGAGGCTGACTCCATACACAGTTTCAAGTGTAGATATGACAGAGCCCGATAGGCTCATGAATCTGTACACCTGTTGATTGACGGTTGAGAGGCGGGACCAAAGAGCCAGAGCTCAACCCCCGCAAACACAACTAGGTGAGTACAACTAGGTGAGTACACACACACACACACACACACACACACACACACACACACACACACACACACACACACACACACACACACACATTGTCTTGTGACCATCGTGTTGGGTGGACGTGGGTTGGGAGCTCCTGGATCACTAGTGGAGTGGGAGGGGTAATCAGGCAACTTCGAAGTGAAAAAGACTATAAGTGAATGTACAAGTGAATGAAAAAAACCTTGGGTTTTGACCAGAGCCATAAGGTAGTGAAGAAAAACAGTTTAATTAGCGTAATTCAAAATAGTTGAGGAAATACTGTGCAGTGTGAAACCAGACCTCACCGACCTCTGACCGCGTGACCTCACCTCGGCAGCAACCCTTATACCATCACGTGGGACGACGATTGGAGATTCACTCACCTATTGTGTTAGCAGATTGTGCAAGGTATTGAGGAGCGCCTTTTTGGCTAGATTGTTACTGCAATGACTAGAAGGGGTTCAAGGTCAATCACCAGCAGGGATGAGGAGGAGGACAGATTTCTAGACAAATTAATAGGGAAATTTGTAGAGAGAAGGAGTGATTGGTTGGAGGATCTAATCCAGGGGATTAAAAGTGAGGTATTTCAGCAAATACAGGATGCGGTAGAGAGGCAGAAACAAGAACTTATGCTCTATGTTCAGGAAGAGATTAGGAAGGGAAGAGAGGACTGGGAGAGGGAATGTGCTCGTATCACAAACGAATTAGGAAGGTTTAGCAGCATGGCTAAGGATAGAGGATTAGTGGGAGATGGGTTAGTGACTGCGGTTGGGATGGGGAATCCCCAGGGGACAGGCTACCAGCATGACAATGAATTACTGAGGAGACGGTCTATTATAATACATGGATTATTCGAATCTAGGGCACCAACTAGACAAGAGAGAATAGAAACAGAAAAATACGAATTGCACGAGATATTGAGGTGTATTGGAGCAGAGATGGCAGAACGCGAGGTGGATATCAATCGACGGGTTGGACCCTACAATTGTACCAAGAATAGACCTGTTCTGGTGCAATTCTCCAATGAGGAGGCAGTGGAGTACATAATGAGGAGCAAGCATTTACTCAGAGGAAGTGAAACCCATTACAATGTGTTTATAGAGAGGTTTATGACGAAAGATGAGCAAACAGCCCACAAAAATAGATGGCAACAACGACAACGTACTAGCTTCTCAGGTAGTCTCACCTCCCAGGTCACATCCCAGGTCACCTCCCAGGTCACCTCCCAGGTCATCTCCCAGGTCGCATCCTCCCCAACTCAGCCCTCCTATACATCCCCCCTGCCTCAGCCTCCCAAAACCCCCCTGTCCCTTCCACATTTGCACCTCCACAACGATTCCCCTGCCCCTGCTACATCACACTTGTCAGCGACCCCAGTGGGTCAAGCAATGCCCTCCCCAAACCCACCTTCCCATCCCCCCTCCCCAAATACCCCTTCCCACTCCCCTGCCCCTTCTACCCCATTGACTTCAATTCCATCTACTCCATCCCAGCTTCCACTGCACCCCTCTTCCACTCACCCCCAAACCCCACCCAACCCTCACCCCTCCTATGCACCTCCAGCCCACATTTAACCCCCTCACCTTGTGACCCCCTAACACCTTCCCCCATCTCCCTCTTCCCCTCTTCTACCCCAAAACCCCCACCTACCCCCGATTCCCCCCTAACTAATATACCCTCTCTTCCACTCCCAGCACCCATGCTCCATTCTCATCTCAACTCTCCACCCTCAGTAGCCCTCTTCCCCCCAACCTCTCAACCTCTATCTGACTCTCAGTCTCACTCTATTTCTCAACCCCCCTATGCTATTCAGACCCCTAACTTTCAGACCCATTATGCCCTTCCTACCCCCCTAGATGCCCAGACCCCATTCGCCTACCAGGCACTCCCAGGCACCCCCCTAGCACCCCCCCACTCACCCCCACAGCCCCCATTTGCCCCCCAGACACCCCCCAGTTCCCCCCAGACCCCTGGTGAAAGGGGGAACTCTGACACCCGAGTTTCCAAGAAGAGTCTCAAGGTTTGGTACACCAATGCTGATGGGGTAGCCAATAAAGCAGAAGAGATAAAAGAAAGAGTTAGTGAGGCAGACCCAGACATAGTGGCAATAGTGGAAACTAAAATAAATGGCATGATCTCGGATGCAATCTTTCCAGAGGGGTACCAGGTGATAAGAAAAGAAAGGACACAGAGACAGGGAGGAGGAGTGGCACTACTAATAAAGCGGAAATGGAAGTTTGATGAGCTGGAAAATCCGGGTACCAATGAAAGCACAAGCTTCATACATGGAACTCTGACAGTGGATGGGAAGAAGATTGTAATCTTGATACTCTACAATCCCCCACCAAACAGTAGAAGGCCCAGGCAGGAGTACGAGGACAGCAACAAGACATGTATGGATGAACTGCAGAGGGCAGCAACTTTAGCGCATAGAATGAGAGCGAAGCTGCTGGTCATGGGGGACCTAAATCACGGAGAGATAGATTGGGAAACGAGGAATCCCCATGGCGGGGAGGAGACCTGGGGAGCGAAGCTGGTAGACGTTATTGACAGGAATTTCCTAACACAGCATGTGAAAGAAGATACTAGGGAAAGAGGAGGGGATACGCCCAGCCTATTAGATCTCATTATCACTCAGAATGTAGAAGACATCGAGCAGTTGGAACATGAAATACCACTAGGAGCTAGTGACCATTGTGTCCTAGCCTTTGACTACATGATGGAGCTTAAAATTGTGACCAAAGGACAAGAGGTCCGGGAAAGGAGACTTGATTACAGAAAAGGGGACTACAGAAGGATAAGGGACTACCTGGGAGAAGTGCAGTGGGAGGAAGAACTTAGAGGAAAAACAGTGCAAGGTATGATGAACCAAGTCATATTGAAATGCAAGGAGGCTGAAGATAGATTTATTCCAACAATAAAGGAAAAAAGCAGGAGGGAATATAATAACCCATGGTTTAATAGACAGTGTCAGGAAGCAAAGGTGAGAAGCAGGAGGGAGTGGAGGAAGTACAGAAGGCAAAGGACAGAGGACAACAGGATTAGATGTAACAGAGCTAGGAATGATTACATTAACATAAGACGAGTGTCGGAAAGAAATTATGAGAACGATATTGCAGTCAAAGCGAAAAAGCAACCAAAATTACTACATAGCCATATAAGAAGGAAGATGTCGGTAAATGACCAAGTGACAAGACTGAGGAAAACAGAAGGGGCATATACAGAAAGCGACAAGGAAATCTGCGAGGTACTGAATGCAAAATTCCATGGAGTGTTCACTACCGAGCCTGAGCAGCTCCCATTGTTAGAAGAGATTACCCAAGATGAAAGACTATCAGATATAGAGGTGACAGCAGAGGATGTAATGAAACAGTTGACAACACTGGATGCAAATAAAGCTGTTGGACCAGACAAAGTATCACCGTGGATACTTAAAGAGGCAGCGCAGGCTCTCAGCGTGCCTCTGGCAATGATCTTCAATGAGTCACTTATGTCGGGAGAATTGCCCAGTTGCTGGAAGGAGGCAAATGTCGTACCGATTTTCAAAAAGGGGGATAGGGAGGAGGCACTTAACTACAGACCCGTATCACTGACAAGCATCCCCTGCAAAATACTTGAAAGAATAATTAGGCTAAGACTTGTTGAGCACCTGGAGAGCATTGGGTTTGTAAACAAGCACCAACATGGGTTCTGGACAGGGAAATCATGCCTAACAAACCTTTTAGAATTCTATGATAAAGTAACAAGGATAAGGCAGGACAGAGAAGGCTGGGCAGACTGCATATTTCTTGACTGCCAAAAGGCCTTTGATACGGTACCGCACATGAGACTGCTATACAAACTTGAGAGGCAGGCAGGAGTAAGCGGAAAGGCCCTAGTATGGGTGAAGAACTACCTAACAGGAAGGAGCCAGAGGGTAATGGTAAGGGGCGAAAAGTCGGACTGGCGAACAGTAACAAGTGGAGTACCTCAAGGATCGGTGCTGGGACCAATCCTCTTCCTAATTTACGTAAATGATATGTTTACAGGAGTGGAATCATACATGTCGATGTTTGCAGATGACGCAAAATTAATGAGAAGAGTTGTGACAGACGAGGATTGTAGGATCCTCCAAGAGGACTTAAACAGGCTGCAGAGATGGTCAGAGAAATGGCTACTGGAGTTTAACACCAGTAAATGTAAAGTTATGGAAATGGGATCAGGTGACAGGAGACCAAAGGGACAGTACACAATGAAGGGGAACAGCCTACCTGTAACGATTCGAGAAAGAGACCTGGGAGTGGATGTGACACCTAATCTAACTCCTGAGGCACATATAAATAGGATAACGACAGCAGCGTACTCTACACTGGCGAAAATTAGAACTTCATTCAGAAACCTAAATGAGGAAGCTTTTAGGGCGCTTTACACTGCCTACGTGAGACCCGTCTTAGAGTATGCCGCGCCATCATGGAGCCCCCACCTGAAGAAACACATAAAGAAACTGGAGAAGGTTCAGAGGTTTGCGACGAGGCTTGTCCCAGAGCTACGAGGGATGGGATATGAAGAGCGGCTGAAGGAACTGAACCTTACGACACTAGAGAAAAGAAGGGAGAGAGGAGATATGATAGGGACATATAAAATACTCAGGGGAATTGACAAAGTGGAAATAGATCAAATGTTCACACGTAATAATAACAGAACGAGGGGACATGGGTGGAAACTGGAAACTCAGATGAGTCACAGAGATGTTAGGAAGTTTTCTTTTAGCGTGAGAGTAGTAGAAAAATAGAATGCACTTGGGGAACAGGTTGTGGAAGCAAATACTATTCATACTTTTAAAACTAGGTATGATAGGGAAATGGGACAGGAGTCATTGCTGTAAACAACCGATAGCTAGAAAGGCGGGATCCAAGAGTCAATGCTCGATCCTGCAAGCACATATAGGTGAGTATATAGGTGAGTACACACACACACACACACACACACACACACACACACACACACACACACACACACACACACACACACAATAGGAAGCAGAGAGTTACGGTGAGGGGTGAGACCTCCGATTGGCGTGAAGTCACCAGTGGAGTCCCACAGGGTTCTGTACTCGGTCCTATCTTGTTTCTGATATATGTAAATGATCTCCCGGAGGGTATCGATTCATTTCTCTCAATGTTTGCGGACGATGCTAAAATTATGAGAAGGATTAAAACAGAAGAGGACTGTTTGAGGCTTCAAGAAGACCTAGACAAGCTGAAGGAATGGTCGAACAAATGGTTGTTAGAGTTTAACCCAACCAAATGTAATGTAATGAAGATAGGTGTAGGGAGCAGGAGGCCAGATACAAGGTATCATCTGGGAGAGGAAATTCTTCAGGAGTCAGAGAAGGAAAAAGACTTGGGGGTTGATATCACGCCAGACCTGTCTCCTGCAGCACATATCAAGCGGATAACATCAGCGGCATATGCCAGGCTGGCCAACATACGAACGGCATTCAGAAACTTGTGTAAAGAATCATTCAGAACTTTGTATACCACATATGTCAGGCCAATCCTGGAGTATGCAGCCCCAGCATGGAGTCCATATCTAGTCAAGGATAAGACTAAACTGGAAAAGGTTCAAAGGTTTGCCACCAGACTAGTACCCGAGCTGAGAGGTATGAGCTACGAGGAGAGACTACAGGAATTAAACCTCACTTCGCTGGAAGAAAGAAGAGTTAGGGGGGACATGATCACCACATTCAAGATTCTGAAGGGGATTGATAGGGTAGATAAAGACAGTCTATTTAACACAAGGGGAACACGCACAAGGGGACACAGGTGGAAACTGAGTGCCCAAATGAGCCACAGAGATATTAGAAAGAACTTTTTTAGTGTCAGAGTGGTTGACAAATGGAATGCATTAGGAAGTGATGTGGTGGAGGCTGACTCCATACACAGTTTCAAGTGTAGATATGACAGAGCCCGATAGGCTCATGAATCTGTACACCTGTTGATTGACGGTTGAGAGGCGGGACCAAAGAGCCAGAGCTCAGCCCCCGCAAACACAACTAGGTGAGTACAACTAGGTGAGTACACACACACACACACACACACACACACACACACACACACACACACACACACACACACACACACACACACACACACACACACAATAGGAAGCAGAGAGTTACGGTGAGGGGTGAGACCTCCGATTGGCGTGAAGTCACCAGTGGAGTCCCACAGGGTTCTGTACTCGGTCCTATCTTGTTTCTGATATATGTAAATGATCTCCCGGAGGGTATCGATTCATTTCTCTCAATGTTTGCGGACGATGTTAAAATTATGAGAAGGATTAAAACAGAAGAGGACTGTTTGAGGCTTCAAGAAGACCTAGACAAGCTGAAGGAATGGTCGAACAAATGGTTGTTAGAGTTTAACCCAACCAAATGTAATGTAATGAAGATAGGTGTAGGGAGCAGGAGGCCAGATACAAGGTATCATCTGGGAGAGGAAATTCTTCAGGAGTCAGAGAAGGAAAAAGACTTGGGGGTTGATATCACGCCAGACCTGTCTCCTGCAGCACATAACAAGCGGATAACATCAGCGGCATATGCCAGGCTGGCCAACATACGAACGGCATTCAGAAACTTGTGTAAAGAATCATTCAGAACTTTGTATACCACATATGTCAGGCCAATCCTGGATTATGCAGCCCCAGCATGGAGTCCATATCTAGTCAAGGATAAGACTAAACTGGAAAAGGTTCAAAGGTTTGCCACCAGACTAGTACCCGAGCTGAGAGGTATGAGCTACGAGGAGAGACTACAGGAATTAAACCTCACTTCGCTCGAAGACAGAAGAGTTAGGAGGGACATGATCACCACATTCAAGATTCTGAAGGGGATTGATAGGGTAGATAAAGACAGTCTATTTAACACAAGGGGAACACGCACAAGGGGACACAGGTGGAAACTGAGTGCCCAAATGAGCCACAGAGATATTAGAAAGAACTTTTTTAGTGTCAGAGTGGTTGACAAATGGAATGCATTAGGAAGTGATGTGGTGGAGGCTGACTCCATACACAGTTTCAAGTGTAGATATGACAGAGCCCGATAGGCTCATGAATCTGTACACCTGTTGATTGACGGTTGAGAGGCGGGACCAAAGAGCCAGAGCTCAACCCCCGCAAACACAACTAGGTGAGTACAACTAGGTGAGTACACACACACACACACACACACACACACACACACACACACACACACACACACACACAATAGGAAGCAGAGAGTTACGGTGAGGGGTGAGACCTCCGATTGGCGTGAAGTCACCAGTGGAGTCCCACAGGGTTCTGTACTCGGTCCTATCTTGTTTCTGATATATGTAAATGATCTCCCGGAGGGTATCGATTCATTTCTCTCAATGTTTGCGGACGATGCTAAAATTATGAGAAGGATTAAAACAGAAGAGGACTGTTTGAGGCTTCAAGAAGACCTAGACAAGCTGAAGGAATGGTCGAACAAATGGTTGTTAGAGTTTAACCCAACCAAATGTAATGTAATGAAGATAGGTGTAGGGAGCAGGAGGCCAGATACAAGGTATTATCTGGGAGAGGAAATTCTTCAGGAGTCAGAGAAGGAAAAAGACTTGGGGGTTGATATCACGCCAGACCTGTCTCCTGCAGCACATATCAAGCGGATAACATCAGCGGCATATGCCAGGCTGGCCAACATACGAACGGCATTCAGAAACTTGTGTAAAGAATCATTCAGAACTTTGTATACCACATATGTCAGGCCAATCCTGGAGTATGCAGCCCCAGCATGGAGTCCATATCTAGTCAAGGATAAGACTAAACTGGAAAAGGTTCAAAGGTTTGCCACCAGACTAGTACCCGAGCTGAGAGGTATGAGCTACGAGGAGAGACTACAGGAATTAAACCTCACTTCGCTGGAAGACAGAAGAGTTAGGGGGGACATGATCACCACATTCAAGATTCTGAAGGGGATTGATAGGGTAGATAAAGACAGTCTATTTAACACAAGGGGAACACGCACAAGGGGACACAGGTGGAAACTGAGTGCCCAAATGAGCCACAGAGATATTAGAAAGAACTTTTTTAGTGTCAGAGTGGTTGACAAATGGAATGCATTAGGAAGTGATGTGGTGGAGGCTGACTCCATACACAGTTTCAAGTGTAGATATGACAGAGCCCGATAGGCTCATGAATCTGTACACCTGTTGATTGACGGTTGAGAGGCGGGACCAAAGAGCCAGAGCTCAACCCTCGCAAACACAACTAGGTGAGTACAACTAGGTGAGTACACACACACACACACACACACACACACACACACACACACACACACACACACACACACACACACACACACACACACACACACACACACAATAGGAAGCAGAGAGTTACGGTGAGGGGTGAGACCTCCGATTGGCGTGAAGTCACCAGTGGAGTCCCACAGGGTTCTGTACTCGGTCCTATCTTGTTTCTGATATATGTAAATGATCTCCCGGAGGGTATCGATTCATTTCTCGCAATGTTTGCGGACGATGCTAAAATTATGAGAAGGATTAAAACAGAAGAGGACTGTTTGAGGCTTCAAGAAGACCTAGACAAGCTGAAGGAATGGTCGAACAAATGGTTGTTAGAGTTTAACCCAACCAAATGTAATGTAATGAAGATAGGTGTAGGGAGCAGGAGGCCAGATACAAGGTATCATCTGGGAGAGGAAATTCTTCAGGAGTCAGAGAAGGAAAAAGACTTGGGGGTTGATATCACGCCAGACCTGTCTCCTGCAGCACATATCAAGCGGATAACATCAGCGGCATATGCCAGGCTGGCCAACATACGAACGGCATTCAGAAACTTGTGTAAAGAATCATTCAGAACTTTGTATACCACATATGTCAGGCCAATCCTGGAGTATGCAGCCCCAGCATGGAGTCCATATCTAGTCAAGGATAAGACTAAACTGGAAAAGGTTCAAAGGTTTGCCACCAGACTAGTACCCGAGCTGAGAGGTATGAGCTACGAGGAGAGACTACAGGAATTAAACCTCACTTCGCTGGAAGACAGAAGAGTTAGGGGGGACATGATCACCACATTCAAGATTCTGAAGGGGATTGATAGGGTAGATAAAGACAGTCTATTTAACACAAGGGGAACACGCACAAGGGGACACAGGTGGAAACTGAGTGCCCAAATGAGCCACAGAGATATTAGAAAGAACTTTTTTAGTGTCAGAGTGGTTGACAAATGGAATGCATTAGGAAGTGATGTGGTGGAGGCTGACTCCATACACAGTTTCAAGTGTAGATATGACAGAGCCCGATAGGCTCATGAATCTGTACACCTGTTGATTGACGGTTGAGAGGCGGGACCAAAGAGCCAGAGCTCAACCCCCGCAAACACAACTAGGTGAGTACAACTAGGTGAGTACACACACACACACACACACACACACACACACACACACACACACACACACACACACACACACACACACACACACACACACACACACACACACACACACACACACACAATAGGAAGCAGAGAGTTACGGTGAGGGGTGAGACCTCCGATTGGCGTGAAGTCACCAGTGGAGTCCCACAGGGTTCTGTACTCGGTCCTATCTTGTTTCTGATATATGTAAATGATCTCCCGGAGGGTATCGATTCATTTCTCTCAATGTTTGCGGACGATGCTAAAATTATGAGAAGGATTAAAACAGAAGAGGACTGTTTGAGGCTTCAAGAAGACCTAGACAAGCTGAAGGAATGGTCGAACAAATGGTTGTTAGAGTTTAACCCAACCAAATGTAATGTAATGAAGATAGGTGTAGGGAGCAGGAGGCCAGATACAAGGTATCATCTGGGAGAGGAAATTCTTCAGGAGTCAGAGAAGGAAAAAGACTTGGGGGTTGATATCACGCCAGACCTGTCTCCTGCAGCACATATCAAGCGGATAACATCAGCGGCATATGCCAGGCTGGCCAACATACGAACGGCATTCAGAAACTTGTGTAAAGAATCATTCAAAACTTTGTATACCACATATGTCAAGCCAATCCTGGAGTATGCAGCCCCAGCATGGAGTCCATATCTAGTCAAGGATAAGACTAAACTGGAAAAGGTTCAAAGGTTTGCCACCAGACTAGTACCCGAGCTGAGAGGTATGAGCTACGAGGAGAGACTACAGGAATTAAACCTCACTTCGCTCGAAGACAGAAGAGTTAGGAGGGACATGATCACCACATTCAAGATTCTGAAGGCGATTGATAGGGTAGATAAAGACAGTCTATTTAGCACAAGGGGAACACGCACAAGGGGACACAGGTGGAAACTGAGTGCCCAAATGAGCCACAGAGATATTAGAAAGAACTTTTTTAGTGTCAGAGTGGTTGACAAATGGAATGCATTAGGAAGTGATGTGGTGGAGGCTGACTCCATACACAGTTTCAAGTGTAGATATGACAGAGCCCGATAGGCTCATGAATCTGTACACCTGTTGATTGACGGTTGAGAGGCGGGACCAAAGAGCCAGAGCTCAACCCCCGCAAACACAACTAGGTGAGTACACACACACACACACACACACACACACACACACACACACACACACAATAGGAAGCAGAGAGTTACGGTGAGGGGTGAGACCTCCGATTGGCGTGAAGTCACCAGTGGAGTCCCACAGGGTTCTGTACTCGGTCCTATCTTGTTTCTGATATATGTAAATGATCTCCCGGAGGGTATCGATTCATTTCTCTCAATGTTTGCGGACGATGCTAAAATTATGAGAAGGATTAAAACAGAAGAGGACTGTTTGAGGCTTCAAGAAGACCTAGACAAGCTGAAGGAATGGTCGAACAAATGGTTGTTAGAGTTTAACCCAACCAAATGTAATGTAATGAAGATAGGTGTAGGGAGCAGGAGGCCAGATACAAGGTATCATCTGGGAGAGGAAATTCTTCAGGAGTCAGAGAAGGAAAAAGACTTGGGGGTTGATATCACGCCAGACCTGTCTCCTGCAGCACATATCAAGTGGATAACATCAGCGGCATATGCCAGGCTGGCCAACATACGAACGGCATTCAGAAACTTGTGTAAAGAATCATTCAGAACTTTGTATACCACATATGTCAGGCCAATCCTGGAGTATGCAGCCCCAGCATGGAGTCCATATCTAGTCAAGGATAAGACTAAACTGGAAAAGGTTCAAAGGTTTGCCACCAGACTAGTACCCGAGCTGAGAGGTATGAGCTACGAGGAGAGACTAGAGGAATTAAACCTCACTTCGCTGGAAGACAGAAGAGTTAGGGGGGACATGATCACCACATTCAAG
>NC_091221.1:16066809-16086809 GCF_040958095.1 Procambarus clarkii
GGTGACGGTGACAGTGTGATGGTGGTGGTGGTGACGGTGAGTGATGGTGAGTGGTGGTGATGATGAGTGATGGTGACAGTGTGATGGTGAGTGGTGGTGATGGTGAGTGGTGGTGACAGTGTGATGGTGAGTGGTGGTGATGATGAGTGATGGTGACAGTGTGATGGTGAGTGGTGGTGACAGTGTGATGGTGAGTGGTGGTGACAGTGTGATGGTGAGTGGTGGTGACAGTGTGATGGTGAGTGGTGGTGATGATGAGGTGATGGTGACAGGTGATGGTGAGTGGTGGGACAGTGTGATGGTGAGTGGTGGTGACAGTGGGATGGTGAGTGGTGGTTGACGTGTGAGGGTGAGTGGTGGTGATGATGAGGGATGTGACAGTGTTGGTGATGGATGAGTGGATGGTGACAGTGTGATGGTGAGTGGTGGTGACAGTGGTGATGTGAGTGGTGGTGACAGTGTGATGGTGAGTGGTGGGTGATGATGATGATGGTGGAGTGGTGGTGGATGATGAGTGATGGTGACAGTGTGATGGTGAGTGGTGGTGACAGTGTGATGGTGAGTGGTGGTGACAGTGTGATGGTGAGTGGTGGTGACAGTGTGATGGTGAGTGGTGGTGACAGTGTGATGGTGAGTGGTGGTGATGATGAGTGATGGTGACAGTGTGATGGTGAGTGGTGGTGACAGTGTGATGGTGAGTGGTGGTGACAGTGTGATGGTGAGTGGTGGTGACAGTGTGATGGTGAGTGGTGGTGATGATGAGTGATGGTGACAGTGTGATGGTGAGTGGTGGTGACAGTGTGATGGTGAGTGGTGGTGACAGTGTGATGGTGAGCGGTGGTGACAGTGTGATGGTGAGTGGTGGTGATGATGAGTGATGGTGACAGTGTGATGATGAGTGGTGGTGATGGTGAGTGGTGGTGACAGTGTGATGATGAGTGGTGGTGACAGTGTGATGGTGAGTGGTGGTGATGATGAGTGATGGTGACAGTGTGATGGTGAGTGGTGGTGACAGTGTGATGGTGAGTGGTGGTGACAGTGTGATGGTGAGTGGTGGTGACAGTGTGATGGTGAGTGGTGGTGATGATGAGTGATGGTGACAGTGTGATGATGAGTGGTGGTGACAGTGTGATGGTGAGTGGTGGTGATGATGAGTGATGGTGACAGTGTGATGGTGAGTGGTGGTGATGATGAGTGATGGTGACAGTGTGATGGTGAGTGGTGGTGACAGTGTGATGGTGAGTGGTGGTGATGGTGAGTGGTGGTGACAGTGTGATGGTGAGTGGTGGTGATGGTGAGTGATGGTGACAGTGTGATGGTGAGTCGTGGTGATGGTGAATCGTGGTGATGGTGAGTGGTGGTGACAGTGTGATGGTGAGTGGTGGTGACGGTGTGATGGTGAGTGGTGGTGACAGTGTGATGGTGAGTGGTGGTGACAGTGTGATGGTGAGTGATGGTGACAGTGACAGTGTGATGGTGAGTGGTGGTGACGGTGACAGTGTGATGGTGAGTTGTGGTGACGGTGTGATGGTGAGTGGTGGTGACGGTGACAGTGTGATGGTGAGTGGTGGTGACGGTGAGTGATGGTGAGTGGTGGTGACAGTGTGATGGTGAGTGGTGGTGACGGTGTGATGGTGAGTGGTGGTGACTGGTGACAGTGTGATGGTGAGTGGTGGTGACGGTGTGATGGTGAGTGGTGGTGACAGTGTGATGGTGAGTGGTGGTGACAGTGTGATGGTGAGTGATGGTGACAGTGACGGTGTGATGGTGAGTGGTGGTGACAGTGTGATGGTGAGTGGTGGTGACGGTGTGATGGTGAGTGGTGGTGACAGTGTGATGGTGAGTGGTGGTGACAGTGTGATGGTGAGTGGTGGTGACAGTGTGATGGTGAGTGGTGGTGACAGTGTGATGGTGAGTGGTGGTGACAGTGTGATGGTGAGTGGTGGTGACAGTGTGATGGTGAGTGGTGGTGATGGTGAGTGATGGTGACAGTGTGATGGTGAGTCGTGGTGATGGTGAGTCGTGGTGATGGTGAGTGGTGGTGACAGTGTGATGGTGAGTGGTGGTGACGGTGTGATGGTGAGTGGTGGTGACAGTGTGATGGTGAGTGGTGGTGACAGTGTGATGGTGAGTGATGGTGACAGTGACAGTGTGATGGTGAGTGGTGGTGACGGTGACAGTGTGATGGTGAGTTGTGGTGACGGTGTGATGGTGAGTGGTGGTGACGGTGACAGTGGTGATTGGTGAGTGGTGGTGACGGTGAGTGATGGTGAGTGGTGGTGACAGTGTGATGGTGAGTGGTGGTGTACGGTTGTGATGGTGAGTGGTGGTGACGGTGACAGTGTGATGGTGAGTGGTGGTGACGGTGTGATGGTGAGTGGTGGTGACAGTGTGATGGTGAGTGGTGGTGACAGTGTGATGGTGAGTGATGGTGACAGTGACGGTGTTGATGGTGAGTGGTGGTGACAGTGTGATGGTGAGTGGTGGTGACGGTGTGATGGTGAGTGGTGGTGACAGTGTGATGGTGAGTGGTGGTGACAGTGTGATGGTGAGTGGTGGTGACAGTGTGATGGTGAGTGGTGGTGACAGTGTGATGGTGAGTGTGGTGATGATGAGTTGGTGAGATAGGTGGGGTGATGATGAGTGATGGTGGACAGTGTGAATGGTGAGTGGTTGGGACAGTGTAGATGGTGTGAGGTGGTGGTGACAGTGCTGATGGTGAGTGTGGTGACAGTGTGATGGGGAGTGGGTGACAGTGATGGCTGAGTGGATGGTGACAGTGTGATTGGTGAGTGGTGGTGACAGTGTGATGGTGAGTGGTGGTGACAGTGTGATGCGTGAGTGGATAGGTGACAGTGTGATGGTGAGGGTGGTTGACAGTGATTAGGTGAGTGGTGTGACAGTGTGAGGTGAGTGGATGGTGACAGTGTGAGGGTGGATTGGTGGTGACAGGTGTGATGGTGAGTGGGTGGGACAGTGTGATGGTGAGTGGTGGTGACAGTAGTGATGGTGAGTGGTGGTGATGGATGACAGTGTGATGGTGACAGTGTGATGGTGAGTGGTGGTGACAGTGTGATGGTGAGTGGTGGTGACGGTGACAGTGTGATGGTGAGTGGTGGTGACGGTGTGATGGTGAGTTGTGGTGACAGTGTGATGGTGAGTGATGGTGACAGTGTGATTGTGAGTGGTGGTGACGGTGTGATGGTGAGTGGTGGTGACAGTGTGATGGTGAGTGATGGTGACAGTGTGATGGTGAGTGGTGGTGACGGTGTGATGGTGAGTGGTGGTGACAGTGTGATAGTGAGTGATGGTGACAGTGTGATGGTGAGTGGTGGTGACGGCGTGATGGTGAGTGGTGGTGACAGTGTGATGGTGACTGATGGTGACAGTGTGATGGTGAGTGGTGGTGACGGTGACAGTGTGATGGTGAGTGGTGGTGACAGTGTGATGGTGAGTGGTGGTGACAGTGTGATGGTGAGTGGTGGTGACAGTGTGATGGTGAGTGGTGGTGACAGTGTGATGGTGAGTGGTGGTGACAGTGTGATGGTGAGTGGTGGTGACAGTGTGATGGTGAGTGGTGGTGACAGTGTGATGGTGAGTGGTGGTGACAGTGTGATGGTGAGTGGTGGTGACAGTGTGATGGTGAGTGGTGGTGACAGTGTGATGGTGAGTGGTGGTGACAGTGTGATGGTGAGTGGTGGTGACAGTGTGATGGTGAGTGGGTGGTGACTGGGTGACAGTGTGATGGTGAGTGGTGGGTGACAGTGTGATGGTGAGTGGTGGTGACAGTGTGATGGTGAGTGGTGGTGACAGTGTGATGGTGAGTGGTGGTGACAGGTGATGGTGATGGTGAGTGGTGGTGACAGTGTGATGGTGAGTGGTGTGACAGTGTGATGGTGAGTGGTGGTGACAGTGTGATGGTTGAGTGGTGGTGACAGTGTGATGGTGAGTGGTGGTGACAGTGTGATGGTGAGTGGTGGTGACAGTGTGATTGGTGAGTTGGTGGTGACAGTGTGATGGTGAGTGGTGGTGACAGTGTGATGGTGAGTGGTGGTGACAGTGTGATTGTGAGTGGTGGTGACAGTGTGATTGTGAGTGGTGGTGACAGTGTGATTGTGAGTGGTGGTGACAGTGTGATTGTGAGTGATGGTGACAGTGTGATTGTGAGTGATGGTGACAGTGTGATTGTGAGGTGACAGTATGATGGTGACAGTGTGAAGGTGACAGTATGATGGTGACAGTGTGGTGTCACCATCACACTGTGTGTCAGTGTGATGGTGACAACACACTGACTTGTCTCCTGACACTCTGAGACAAGAGTGTCAAGTGACAAGAGTGTCAGGAGACAAGAGTGTCAGGAGACAAGAGTGTCAGGAGACAAGAGTGTCAGGAGACAAGAGTGTCAGGAGACAAGAGTGTCAGGAGACAAGAGTGTCAGGAGACAAGAGAGTCAGGAGACAAGAGTGTCAGGAGACATGTGTGTCAGGAGACAAGAGTGTCAGGAGACAAGAGTGTCAGGAGACAAGAGAGTCAGGAGACAAGAGAGTCAGGAGACAAGAGTGTCAGGAGACAAGAGTGTCAGGAGACAAGTGTGTCAGGAGACAAGAGTGTCAGGAGACAAGAGTGTCAGGAGACAAGAGTGTCAGGAGACAAGTGTGTCAGGAGACAAGAGTGTCAGGAGACAAGAGTGTCAGGAGACAAGAGTGTCAGGTGGGAAGAGTGTCAGGGAACAAGAGTGTCAGGAGACAAGAGTGTCAGGAGACAAGAGTGTCAGGAGACAAGAGTGTCAGGAGACAAGAGTGTCAGGAGACAAGAGTGTCAGGAGACAAGAGTGTCAGGAGACAAGAGTCAGGAGACAAGTGTGTCAGGAGACAAGAGTGTCAGGAGACAAGTGTGTCAGGAGACAAGAGTGTCAGGGGACAAGAGTGTCAGGAGACAAGAGTGTCAGGAGACAAGAGTGTCAGGAGACAAGTGTCAGGAGACAAGAGTGTCAGGAGACAAGAGTGTCAGGAGACAAGAGTGTCAGGAGACAAGTGTGTCAGGAGACAAGAGTGTCAGGAGACAAGAGTGTCAGGAGACAAGAGTGTCAGGAGACAAGAGTGTCAGGAGACAAGAGTGTCAGGAGGGAAGAGTGTCAGGGAACAAGAGTGTCAGGAGACAAGAGTGTCAGGAGACAAGAGTGTCAGGAGACAAGAGTGTCAGGAGACAAGAGTGTCAGGAGACAAGAGAGTCAGGAGACAAGAGTGTCAGGAGACAAGAGTGTCAAGAGACAAGTGTCAGGAGACAAGAGTGTCAGGAGACAAGAGTGTCAGGAGACAAGAGTGTCAGGAGACAAGAGTGTCAGGAGACAAGAGTGTCAGGAGACAAGAGTGTCAGGAGACAAGAGTGTCAGGAGACAAGTGTGTCAGGAGACAAGAGTGTCAGGAGACAAGTGTGTCAGGAGACAAGAGTGTCAGGAGACAAGAGTGTCAGGAGACAAGAGTGTCAGGAGACAAGTGTCAGGAGACAAGAGTCTCAGGAGACAAGTGTGTCAGGAGACAAGAGTGTCAGGAGACAAGAGTGTCAGGAGACAAGAGTGTCAGGAGACAAGAGTGTCAGGAGACAAGTGTGTCAGGAGACAAGAGTGTCAGGAGACAAGAGTGTCAGGAGACAAGAGTGTCAGGAGACAAGAGTGTCAGGAGACAAGAGTGTCAGGAGACAAGAGAGTCAGGAGACAAGAGTATCAGGAGACAAGAGTGTCAGGAGACAAGAGTGTCAGGAGACAAGAGTGTCAGGAGACAAGAGTGTCAGGAGACAAGAGTGTCAGGAGACAAGAGTGTCAGGAGACAAGAGTGTCAGGAGACAAGAGTGTCAGGAGACAAGAGTGTCAGGAGACAAGTGTGTCAGGAGACAAGAGTGTCAGGAGACAAGAGTGTCAGGAGACAAGAGTGTCAGGAGACAAGTGTCAGGAGACAAGAGTGTCAGGAGACAAGAGTGTCAGGAGACAAGTGTGTCAGGAGACAAGAGTGTCAGGAGACAAGTGTCAGGAGACAAGAGTGTCAGGAGACAAGAGTGTCAGGAGACAAGAGTGTCAGGAGACAAGAGTGTCAGGAGACAAGAGTGTCAGGAGACAAGAGTGTCAGGAGACAAGTGTCAGGAGACAAGAGTGTCAGGAGACAAGAGTGTCAGGAGACAAGAGTGTCAGGAGACAAGAGTGTCAGGAGACAAGAGTGAAAGGAGACAAGAGTGTCAGGAGACAAGAGTGTCAGGAGACAAGAGTGTCAGGAGACAAGAGTGTCAGGAGACAAGAGTGAAAGGAGACAAGAGTGTCAGGAGACAAGAGTGAAAGGAGGCAAGAGTGTCAGGAGACAAGAGTGAAAGGAGACAAGAGTGTCAGGAGACAAGAGTGTCAGGAGACAAGAGTGAAAGGAGACAAGAGTGTCAGGAGACAAGAGTGTCAGGAGACAAGAGTGTCAGGAGACAAGAGTGTCAGGAGACAAGAGTGTCAGGAGACAAGAGTGTCAGGAGACAAGAGTGAAAGGAGACAAGAGTGTCAGGAGACAAGTGTCAGGATACAAGAGTGTCAGGAGACAAGAGTGTCAGGAGACAAGAGTGTCAGGAGACAAGAGTGTCAGGAGACAAGAGTGAAAGGAGACAAGAGTGTCAGGAGACAAGAGTGTCAGGAGACAAGAGTGTCAGGAGACAAGAGTGTCAGGAGACAAGAGTGTCAGGAGACAAGTGTCAGGAGACAAGAGTGTCAGGAGACAAGAGTGTCAGGAGACAAGACTGTCAGGAGACAAATGTGTCAGGAGACAAGAGTGTCAGGAGACAAGAGTGTCAGGAGACAAGAGTGTCAGGAGACAAGACTGTCAGGAGACAAGAGTGTCAGGAGACAAGAGTGTCAGGAGACAAGAGTGTCAGGAGACAAGACTGTCAGGAGACAATGTGTCAGGAGACAAGTGTCAGGACAAGAGTGTCAGGAGACAAGAGTGTCAGGAGACAAGTGTGTCAGGAGACAAGAGTGTCAGGAGACAAGAGTGAAAGGAGACAAGAGTGTCAGGAGACAAGAGTGTCAGGAGACAAGAGTGAAAGGAGACAAGAGTGTCAGGAGACAAGAGTGTCAGGAGACAAGAGTGTCAGGAGACAAGAGTGTCAGGAGACAAGAGTGTCAGGAGACAAGTGTCAGGAGACAAGAGTGTCAGGAGACAAGAGTGTCAGGAGACAAGAGTGTCAGGAGACAAGAGTGTCAGGAGACAAGAGTGAAAGGAGACAAGAGTGTCAGGAGACAAGAGTGTCAGGAGACAAGAGTGTCAGGAGACAAGAGTGTCAGGAGAAGAGTGTCAGGAACAAGAGTGTCAGGAGACAAGAGTGTCTGGAGACAAGAGTGTCAGGAGACAAGAGTGTCAGGAGACAAGTGTCAGGAGACAAGAGTGTCAGGAGACAAGAGTGTCAGGAGACAAGAGTGTCAGGAGACAAGAGTGTCAGGAGACAAGAGTGTCAGGAGACAAGTGTCAGGAGACAAGTGTGTCAGGAGACAAGAGTGTCAGGAGACAAGAGTGTCAGGAGGGAAGAGTGTCAGGGAACAAGAGTGTCAGGAGACAAGAGTGTCTGGAGACAAGAGTGTCAGGAGACAAGAGTGTCAGGAGACAAGTGTCAGGAGACAAGAGTGTCAGGAGACAAGAGTGTCAGGAGACAAGAGTGTCAGGAGACAAGAGTGTCAGGAGACAAGAGTGTCAGGAGACAAGTGTGTCAGGAGACAAGAGTGTCAGGAGACAAGTGTGTCAGGAGACAAGAGTGTCAGGAGACAAGAGTGTCAGGAGACAAGAGTGTCAGGAGACAAGAGTGTCAGGAGACAAGAGTGTCAGGAGACAAGTGTGTCAGGAGACAAGAGTGTCAGGAGACAAGTGTGTCAGGAGACAAGAGTGTCAGGAGACAAGAGTGTCAGGAGACAAGAGTGTCAGGAGACAAGAGTGTCAGGAGACAAGAGTGTCAGGAGACAAGTGTGTCAGGAGACAAGAGTGTCAGGAGACAAGTGTGTCAGGAGACAAGAGTGTCAGGAGACAAGAGTGTCAGGAGACAAGAGTGTCAGGAGACAAGTGTCAGGAGACAAGAGTGTCAGGAGACAAGTGTGTCAGGAGACAAGAGTGTCAGGAGACAAGAGTGTCAGGAGACAAGAGTGTCAGGAGACAAGAGTGTCAGGAGACAAGTGTGTCAGGAGACAAGAGTGTCAGGAGACAAGAGTGTCGGGAGACAAGAGTGTCAGGAGACAAGAGTGTCAGGAGACAAGAGTGTCAGGAGACAAGAGAGTCAGGAGACAAGAGTATCAGGAGACAAGAGTGTCAGGAGACAAGAGTGTCAAGAGACAAGAGTGTCAGGAGACAAGAGTGTCAGGAGACAAGAGTGTCAGGAGACAAGAGTGTCAGGAGACAAGAGTGTCAGGAGACAAGAGTGTCAGGAGACAAGAGTGTCAGGAGACAAGAGTGTCAGGAGACAAGAGTGTCAGGAGACAAGTGTGTCAGGAGACAAGAGTGTCAGGAGACAAGAGTGTCAGGAGACAAGAGCGTCAGGAGACAAGTGTCAGGAGACAAGAGTGTCAGGAGACAAGTGTGTCAGGAGACAAGAGTGTCAGGAGACAAGTGTGTCAGGAGACAAGAGTGTCAGGAGACAAGAGTGTCAGGAGACAAGAGTGTCAGGAGACAAGAGTGTCAGGAGACAAGAGTGTCAGGAGACAAGAGTGTCAGGAGACAAGTGTCAGGAGAGAAGAGTGTCAGGAGACAAGAGTGTCAGGAGACAAGAGTGTCAGGAGACAAGAGTGTCAGGAGACAAGAGTGTCAGGAGACAAGTGTCAGGAGAGAAGAGTGTCAGGAGACAAGAGTGTCAGGAGACAAGAGTGTCAGGAGACAAGAGTGTCAGGAGACAAGAGTGAAAGGAGACAAGAGTGTCAGGAGACAAGAGTGTCAGGAGACAAGAGTGTCAGGAGACAAGTGTCAGGATACAAGAGTGTCAGGAGACAAGAGTGTCAGGAGACAAGAGTGTCAGGAGACAAGAGTGTCAGGAGACAAGAGTGAAAGGAGACAAGAGTGTCAGGAGACAAGAGTGTCAGGAGACAAGAGTGTCAGGAGACAAGAGTGTCAGGAGACAAGAGTGTCAGGAGACAAGTGTCAGGAGACAAGAGTGTCAGGAGACAAGAGTGTCAGGAGACAAGACTGTCAGGAGACAAGTGTGTCAGGAGACAAGAGTGTCAGGAGACAAGAGTGTCAGGAGACAAGAGTGTCAGGAGACAAGAGTGTCAGGAGACAAGTGTCAGGAGACAAGAGTGTCAGGAGACAAGAGTGTCAGGAGACAAGACTGTCAGGAGACAAATGTGTCAGGAGACAAGAGTGTCAGGAGACAAGAGTGTCAGGAGACAAGAGTGTCAGGAGACAAGACTGTCAGGAGACAAGAGTGTCAGGAGACAAGAGTGTCAGGAGACAAGAGTGTCAGGAGACAAGACTGTCAGGAGACAAGTGTGTCAGGAGACAAGAGTGTCAGGGGACAAGAGTGTCAGGAGACAAGAGTGTCAGGAGACAAGTGTGTCAGGAGACAAGAGTGTCAGGAGACAAGAGTGAAAGGAGACAAGAGTGTCAGGAGACAAGAGTGTCAGGAGACAAGAGTGAAAGGAGACAAGAGTGTCAGGAGACAAGAGTGTCAGGAGACAAGAGTGTCAGGAGACAAGAGTGTCAGGAGACAAGAGTGTCAGGAGACAAGTGTCAGGAGACAAGAGTGTCAGGAGACAAGAGTGTCAGGAGACAAGAGTGTCAGGAGACAAGAGTGTCAGGAGACAAGAGTGAAAGGAGACAAGAGTGTCAGGAGACAAGAGTGTCAGGAGACAAGAGTGTCAGGAGACAAGAGTGTCAGGAGGGAAGAGTGTCAGGGAACAAGAGTGTCAGGAGACAAGAGTGTCTGGAGACAAGAGTGTCAGGAGACAAGAGTGTCAGGAGACAAGTGTCAGGAGACAAGAGTGTCAGGAGACAAGAGTGTCAGGAGACAAGAGTGTCAGGAGACAAGAGTGTCAGGAGACAAGAGTGTCAGGAGACAAGTGTGTCAGGAGACAAGTGTGTCAGGAGACAAGAGTGTCAGGAGACAAGAGTGTCAGGAGGGAAGAGTGTCAGGGAACAAGAGTGTCAGGAGACAAGAGTGTCTGGAGACAAGAGTGTCAGGAGACAAGAGTGTCAGGAGACAAGTGTCAGGAGACAAGAGTGTCAGGAGACAAGAGTGTCAGGAGACAAGAGTGTCAGGAGACAAGAGTGTCAGGAGACAAGAGTGTCAGGAGACAAGTGTGTCAGGAGACAAGAGTGTCAGGAGACAAGTGTGTCAGGAGACAAGAGTGTCAGGAGACAAGAGTGTCAGGAGACAAGAGTGTCAGGAGACAAGAGTGTCAGGAGACAAGAGTGTCAGGAGACAAGTGTGTCAGGAGACAAGAGTGTCAGGAGACAAGTGTGTCAGGAGACAAGAGTGTCAGGAGACAAGAGTGTCAGGAGACAAGAGTGTCAGGAGACAAGAGTGTCAGGAGACAAGAGTGTCAGGAGACAAGTGTGTCAGGAGACAAGAGTGTCAGGAGACAAGTGTGTCAGGAGACAAGAGTGTCAGGAGACAAGAGTGTCAGGAGACAAGAGTGTCAGGAGACAAGTGTCAGGAGACAAGAGTGTCAGGAGACAAGTGTGTCAGGAGACAAGAGTGTCAGGAGACAAGAGTGTCAGGAGACAAGAGTGTCAGGAGACAAGAGTGTCAGGAGACAAGTGTGTCAGGAGACAAGAGTGTCAGGAGACAAGAGTGTCGGGAGACAAGAGTGTCAGGAGACAAGAGTGTCAGGAGACAAGAGTGTCAGGAGACAAGAGAGTCAGGAGACAAGAGTATCAGGAGACAAGAGTGTCAGGAGACAAGAGTGTCAAAGACAAGAGTGTCAGGAGACAAGAGTGTCAGGAGACAAGAGTGTCAGGAGACAAGAGTGTCAGGAGACAAGAGTGTCAGGAGACAAGAGTGTCAGGAGACAAGTGTGTCAGGAGACAAGAGTGTCAGGAGACAAGAGTGTCAGGAGACAAGAGCGTCAGGAGACAAGTGTCAGGAGACAAGAGTGTCAGGAGACAAGTGTGTCAGGAGACAAGAGTGTCAGGAGACAAGTGTGTCAGGAGACAAGAGTGTCAGGAGACAAGAGTGTCAGGAGACAAGAGTGTCAGGAGACAAGAGTGTCAGGAGACAAGAGTGTCAGGAGACAAGAGTGTCAGGAGACAAGTGTCAGGAGAGAAGAGTGTCAGGAGACAAGAGTGTCAGGAGACAAGAGTGTCAGGAGACAAGAGTGTCAGGAGACAAGAGTGAAAGGAGACAAGAGTGTCAGGAGACAAGAGTGTCAGGAGACAAGAGTGTCAGGAGACAAGTGTCAGGATACAAGAGTGTCAGGAGACAAGAGTGTCAGGAGACAAGAGTGTCAGGAGACAAGAGTGTCAGGAGACAAGAGTGAAAGGAGACAAGAGTGTCAGGAGACAAGAGTGTCAGGAGACAAGAGTGTCAGGAGACAAGAGTGTCAGGAGACAAGAGTGTCAGGAGACAAGTGTCAGGAGACAAGAGTGTCAGGAGACAAGAGTGTCAGGAGACAAGACTGTCAGGAGACAAGTGTGTCAGGAGACAAGAGTGTCAGGAGACAAGAGTGTCAGGAGACAAGAGTGTCAGGAGACAAGACTGTCAGGAGACAAGAGTGTCAGGAGACAAGAGTGTCAGGAGACAAGAGTGTCAGGAGACAAGACTGTCAGGAGACAAGTGTGTCAGGAGACAAGAGTGTCAGGGACAAGAGTGTCAGGAGACAAGAGTGTCAGGAGACAAGTGTGTCAGGAGACAAGAGTGTCAGGAGACAAGAGTGAAAGGAGACAAGAGTGTCAGGAGACAAGAGTGTCAGGAGACAAGAGTGAAAGGAGACAAGAGTGTCAGGAGACAAGAGTGTCAGGAGACAAGAGTGTCAGGAGACAAGAGTGTCAGGAGACAAGAGTGTCAGGAGACAAGAGTGTCAGGAGACAAGTGTCAGGAGACAAGAGTGTCAGGAGACAAGAGTGTCAGGAGACAAGAGTGTCAGGAGACAAGAGTGTCAGGAGACAAGAGTGAAAGGAGACAAGAGTGTCAGGAGACAAGAGTGTCAGGAGACAAGAGTGTCAGGAGACAAGAGTGTCAGGAGGAAGAGTGTCAGGGAACAAGAGTGTCAGGAGACAAGAGTGTCTGGAGACAAGAGTGTCAGGAGACAAGAGTGTCAGGAGACAAGAGTGTCAGGAGACAAGAGTCAGGAGACAAGAGTGTCAGGAGACATGAGTGTCAAGAGACAAGTGTCAGGAGACAAGAGTGTCAGGAGACAAGAGTGTCAGGAGACAAGAGTGTCAGGAGACAAGAGTGTCAGGAGACAAGAGTGTCAGGAGACAAGAGTGTCAGGAGACAAGTGTGTCAGGAGACAAGAGTGTCAGGAGACAAGTGTGTCAGGAGACAAGAGTGTCAGGAGACAAGAGTGTCAGGAGTCAAGAGTGTCAGGAGACAAGAGTGTCAGGAGACAAGAGTGTCAGGAGACAAGAGTGTCAGGAGACAAGTGTGTCAGGAGACAAGAGTGTCAGGAGACAAGTGTGTCAGGAGACAAGAGTGTCAGGAGACAAGAGTGTCAGGAGACAAGAGTGTCAGGAGACAAGAGTGTCAGGAGACAAGAGTGTCAGGAGACAAGTGTGTCAGGAGACAAGAGTGTCAGGAGACAAGTGTGTCAGGAGACAAGAGTGTCAGGAGACAAGAGTGTAAGGAGACAAGAGTGTCAGGAGACAAGTGTCAGGAGACAAGAGTGTCAGGAGACAAGTGTGTTAGGAGACAAGAGTGTCAGGAGACAAGAGTGTCAGGAGACAAGAGTGTCAGGAGACAAGAGTGTCAGGAGACAAGTGTGTCAGGAGACAAGAGTGTCAGGAGACAAGAGTGTCAGGAGACAAGAGTGTCAGGAGACAAGAGTGTCAGGAAACAAGAGAGTCAGGAGACAAGAGTGTCAGGAGACAAGAGTGTCAGGAGACAAGAGTGTCAAGAGACAAGAGTGTCAGGAGACAAGAGTGTCAGGAGACAAGAGTGTCAGGAGACAAGAGTGTCAGGAGACAAGAGTGTCAGGAGACAAGTGTGTCAGGAGACAAGAGTGTCAGGAGACAAGAGTGTCAGGAGACAAGAGTGTCAGGAGACAAGTGTCAGGAGACAAGAGTGTCAGGAGACAAGAGTGTCAGGAGACAAGTGTGTCAGGAGACAAGAGTGTCAGGAGACAAGTGTGTCAGGAGACAAGAGTGTCAGGAGACAAGAGTGTCAGGAGACAAGAGTGTCAGGAGACAAGTGTCAGGAGACAAGAGTGTCAGGAGACAAGAGTGTCAGGAGAAAAGAGTGTCAGGAGACAAGAGTGTCAGGAGACAAGAGTGAAAGGAGACAAGAGTGTCAGGAGACAAGAGTGTCAGGAGACAAGAGTGTCAGGAGACAAGAGTGTCAGGAGGGAAGAGTGTCAGGGAACAAGAGTGTCAGGAGACAAGAGTGTCAGGAGACAAGAGTGTCAGGAGACAAGAGTGTCAGGAGACAAGAGTGTCAGGAGACAAGAGAGTCAGGAGACAAGAGTGTCAGGAGACAAGAGTGTCAAGAGACAAGTGTCAGGAGACAAGAGTGTCAGGAGACAAGAGTGTCAGGAGACAAGAGTGTCAGGAGACAAGAGTGTCAGGAGACAAGAGTGTCAGGAGACAAGTGTGTCAGGAGACAAGAGTGTCAGGAGACAAGTGTGTCAGGAGACAAGAGTGTCAGGAGACAAGAGTGTCAGGAGTCAAGAGTGTCAGGAGACAAGAGTGTCAGGAGACAAGAGTGTCAGGAGACAAGAGTGTCAGGAGACAAGTGTGTCAGGAGACAAGAGTGTCAGGAGACAAGTGTGTCAGGAGACAAGAGTGTCAGGAGACAAGAGTGTCAGGAGACAAGAGTGTCAGGAGACAAGAGTGTCAGGAGACAAGTGTGTCAGGAGACAAGAGTGTCAGGAGACAAGTGTGTCAGGAGACAAGAGTGTCAGGAGACAAGAGTGTCAGGAGACAAGAGTGTCAGGAGACAAGTGTGTCAGGAGACAAGAGTGTCAGGAGACAAGAGTGTCAGGAGACAAGAGTGTCAGGAGACAAGAGTGTCAGGAGACAAGTGTGTCAGGAGACAAGAGTGTCAGGAGACAAGAGTGTCAGGAGACAAGAGTGTCAGGAGACAAGAGTGTCAGGAGACAAGAGTGTCAGGAGACAAGAGAGTCAGGAGACCAGAGTGTCAGGAGACAAGAGTGTCAGGAGACAAGAGTGTCAGGAGACAAGAGTGTCAGGAGACAAGAGTGTCAGGAGACAAGTGTGTCAGGAGACAAGAGTGTCAGGAGACAAGAGTGTCAGGAGACAAGAGTGTCAGGAGACAAGAGTGTCAGGAGACAAGAGAGTCAGGAGACAAGAGTGTCAGGAGACAAGAGTGTCAGGAGACAAGAGTGTCAAGAGACAAGAGTGTCAGGAGACAAGAGTGTCAGGAGACAAGAGTGTCAGGAGACAAGTGTGTCAGGAGACAAGAGTGTCAGGAGACAAGTGTGTCAGGAGACAAGAGTGTCAGGAGACAAGAGTGTCAGGAGACAAGAGTGTCAGGAGACAAGAGTGTCAGGAGACAAGAGTGTCAGGAGACAAGAGTGTCAGGAGACAAGTGTCAGGAGAGAAGAGTGTCAGGAGACAAGAGTGTCAGGAGACAAGAGTGTCAGGAGACAAGAGTGTCAGGAGACTATAGTGAAAGGAGACAAGAGTGTCAGGAGACAAGAGTGTCAGGAGACAAGAGTGTCAGGAGACAAGAGTGTCAGGAGACAAGAGTGAAAGGAGACAAGAGTGTCAGGAGACAAGAGTGAAAGGAGACAAGAGTGTCAGGAGACAAGAGTGAAAGGAGACAAGAGTGTCAGGAGACAAGAGTGTCAGGAGACAAGAGTGAAAGGAGACAAGAGTGTCAGGAGACAAGAGTGTCAGGAGACAAGAGTGTCAGGAGACAAGAGTGTCAGGAGACAAGAGTGTCAGGAGACAAGAGTGTCAGGAGACAAGAGTGTCAGGAGACAAGTGTCAGGATACAAGAGTGTCAGGAGACAAGAGTGTCAGGAGACAAGAGTGTCAGGAGACAAGAGTGTCAGGAGACAAGAGTGAAAGGAGACAAGAGTGTCAGGAGACAAGAGTGTCAGGAGACAAGAGTGTCAGGAGACAAGAGTGTCAGGAGACAAGTGTCAGGAGACAAGAGTGTCAGGAGACAAGAGTGTCAGGAGACAAGTGTGTCAGGAGACAAGAGTGTCAGGAGACAAGAGTGAAAGGAGACAAGAGTGTCAGGAGACAAGAGTGTCAGGAGACAAGAGTGAAAGGAGACAAGAGTGTCAGGAGACAAGAGTGTCAGGAGACAAGAGTGTCAGGAGACAAGAGTGTCAGGAGACAAGAGTGTCAGGAGACAAGAGTGTCAGGAGACAAGTGTCAGGAGACAAGAGTGTCAGGAGACAAGAGTGTCAGGAGACAAGAGTGTCAGGAGACAAGAGTGTCAGGAGACAAGAGTGAAAGGAGACAAGAGTGTCAGGAGACAAGAGTGTCAGGAGACAAGAGTGTCAGGAGACAAGAGTGTCAGGAGGGAAGAGTGTCAGGGAACAAGAGTGTCAGGAGACAAGAGTGTCTGGAGACAAGAGTGTCAGGAGACATGAGTGTCAGGAGACAAGAGTGTCAGGAGACAAGAGAGTCAGGAGACAAGAGTGTCAGGAGACATGAGTGTCAAGAGACAAGTGTCAGGAGACAAGAGTGTCAGGAGACAAGAGTGTCAGGAGACAAGAGTGTCAGGAGACAAGAGTGTCAGGAGACAAGAGTGTCAGGAGACAAGTGTGTCAGGAGACAAGAGTGTCAGGAGACAAGTGTGTCAGGAGACAAGAGTGTCAGGAGACAAGAGTGTCAGGAGTCAAGAGTGTCAGGAGACAAGAGTGTCAGGAGACAAGAGTGTCAGGAGACAAGAGTGTCAGGAGACAAGTGTGTCAGGAGACAAGAGTGTCAGGAGACAAGTGTGTCAGGAGACAAGAGTGTCAGGAGACAAGAGTGTCAGGAGACAAGAGTGTCAGGAGACAAGAGTGTCAGGAGACAAGAGTGTCAGGAGACAAGTGTCAGGAGACAAGAGTGTCAGGAGACAAGTGTGTCAGGAGACAAGAGTGTCAGGAGACAAGAGTGTCAGGAGACAAGAGTGTCAGGAGACAAGTGTCAGGAGACAAGAGTGTCAGGAGACAAGAGTGTCAGGAGACAAGAGTGTCAGGAGACAAGAGTGTCAGGAGACAAGAGTGTCAGGAGACAAGAGTGTCAGGAGACAAGTGTGTCAGGAGACAAGAGTGTCAGGAGACAAGAGTGTCAGGAGACAAGAGTGTCAGGAGACAAGAGTGTCAGGAGACAAGAGAGTCAGGAGACAAGAGTGTCAGGAGACAAGAGTGTCAGGAGACAAGAGTGTCAGGAGACAAGAGTGTCAGGAGACAAGTGTGTCAGGAGACAAGAGTGTCAGGAGACAAGAGTGTCAGGAGACAAGTGTCAGGAGACAAGAGTGTCAGGAGACAAGAGTGTCAGGAGACAAGAGTGTCAGGAGACAAGAGTGTCAGGAGACAAGAGTGTCAGGAGACAAGTGTGTCAGGAGACAAGAGTGTCAGGAGACAAGAGTGTCAGGAGACAAGAGTGTCAGGAGACAAGAGTGTCAGGAGACAAGAGTGTCAGGAGACAAGAGAGTCAGGAGACAAGAGTGTCAGGAGACAAGAGTGTCAGGAGACAAGAGTGTCAAGAGACAAGAGTGTCAGGAGACAAGAGTGTCAGGAGACAAGAGTGTCAGGAGACAAGAGTGTCAGGAGACAAGAGTGTCAGGAGACAAGAGTGTCAGGAGACAAGAGTGTCAGGAGACAAGTGTGTCAGGAGACAAGAGTGTCAGGAGACAAGAGTGTCAGGAGACAAGAGTGTCAGGAGACAAGTGTCAGGAGACAAGAGTGTCAGGAGACAAGAGTGTCAGGAGACAAGTGTGTCAGGAGACAAGAGTGTCAGGAGACAAGTGTGTCAGGAGACAAGAGTGTCAGGAGACAAGAGTGTCAGGAGACAAGAGTGTCAGGAGACAAGAGTGTCAGGAGACAAGAGTGTCAGGAGACAAGAGTGTCAGGAGACAAGAGTGTCAGGAGACAAGTGTCAGGAGACAAGTGTCAGGAGACAAGAGTGTCAGGAGACAAGAGTGTCAGGAGACAACAGTGTCAGGAGACAAGAGTGTCAGGAGACAAGAGTGTCAGGAGACAAGAGTGTCAGGAGACAAGAGTGTCAGGAGACAAGAGTGAAAGGAGACAAGAGTGTCAGGAGACAAGAGTGAAAGGAGACAAGAGTGTCAGGAGACAAGAGTGTCAGGAGACAAGAGTGAAAGGAGACAAGAGTGTCAGGAGACAAGAGTGTCAGGAGACAAGAGTGTCAGGAGACAAGAGTGTCAGGAGACAAGAGTGTCAGGAGACAAGAGTGTCAGGAGACAAGAGTGTCAGGAGACAAGAGTGTCAGGAGACAAGTGTGTCAGGAGACAAGAGTGTCAGGAGACAAGAGTGTCAGGAGACAAGAGTGTCAGGAGACAAGTGTCAGGAGACAAGAGTGTCAGGAGACAAGAGTGTCAGGAGACAAGTGTGTCAGGAGACAAGAGTGTCAGGAGACAAGTGTGTCAGGAGACAAGAGTGTCAGGAGACAAGAGTGTCAGGAGACAAGAGTGTCAGGAGACAAGTGTCAGGAGACAAGAGTGTCAGGAGACAAGAGTGTCAGGAGACAAGAGTGTCAGGAGACAAGAGTGTCAGGAGACAAGAGTGAAAGGAGACAAGAGTGTCAGGAGACAAGAGTGTCAGGAGACAAGAGTGTCAGGAGACAAGAGTGTCAGGAGAAGAGTGTCAGGAACAAGAGTGTCAGGAGACAAGAGTGTCAGGAGACAAGAGTGTCAGGAGACAAGAGTGTCAGGAGACAAGAGTGTCAGGAGACAAGAGTGTCAGGAGACAAGAGTGTCAGGAGACAAGAGTGTCAGGAGACAGAGTGTCAGGAGACAAGAGTGTCAGGAGACAAGAGTGTCAGGAGACAAGAGTGTCAGGAGACAAGAGTGTCAGGAGACAAGAGTGTCAGGAGACAAGTGTGTCAGGAGACAAGAGTGTCAGGAGACAGAGTGTCAGGAGACAAGAGTGTCAGGAGACAAGAGTGTCAGGAGACAAGAGTGTCAGGAGACAAGAGTGTCAGGAGACAAGAGTGTCAGGAGACAAGAGTGTCAGGAGACAAGTGTGTCAGGAGACAAGAGTGTCAGGAGACAAGAGTGTCAGGAGACAAGAGTGTCAGGAGACAAGAGTGTCAGGAGACAAGAGTGTCAGGAGACAAGAGTGTCAGGAGACAAGAGTGTCAGGAGACAAGTGTGTCAGGAGACAAGAGTGTCAGGAGACAAGTGTGTCAGGAGACAAGAGTGTCAGGAGACAAGAGTGTCAGGAGACAAGAGTGTCAGGAGACAAGTGTCAGGAGACAAGAGTGTCAGGAGACAAGAGTGTCAGGAGACAAGAGTGTCAGGAGACAAGAGTGTCAGGAGACAAGAGTGTCAGGAGACAAGAGTGTCAGGAGACAAGAGTGTCAGGAGACAAGAGTGTCAGGAGACAAGAGTGTCAGGAGACAAGAGTGTCAGGAGACAAGAGTGTCAGGAGACAAGAGTGTCAGGAGACAAGAGTGTCAGGAGACAAGAGTGTCAGGAGACAAGAGTGTCAGGAGACAAGAGTGTCAGGAGACAAGAGTGTCAGGAGACAAGAGTGTCAGGAGACAAGAGTGTCAGGAGACAGAGTGTCAGGAGACAAGAGTGTCAGGAGACAAGAGTGTCAGGAGACAAGAGTGTCAGGAGACAAGAGTGTCAGGAGACAAGAGTGTCAGGAGACAAGAGTGTCAGGAGACAAGAGTGTCAGGAGACAAGAGTGTCAAGAGACAAGAGTGTCAGGAGACAAGAGTGTCAGGAGACAAGAGTGTCAGGAGACAAGAGTGTCAGGAGACAAGTGTGTCAGGAGACAAGAGTGTCAGGAGACAAGAGTGTCAGGAGACAAGAGTGTCAGGAGGACAAGAGTGTCAGGGAACGGTTGAATAGTGTGTCAGGAGACAAGAGTATGTCAGGAGACAAGAGTGTCAGGAGACAAGAGTGTCAGGAGACAAGAGTGTCAGGAGACCAAGAGTGTCAGGAGACAAGAGAGTCGAAGGAGACAAGAGTGTCAGGAGACCAAGAGTGTCAGGAGACAAGAGTGTCAGGAGACAAGAGTGTCAGGAGACAAGAGTGTCAGGAGGACAAGAGTGTCAGGAGACAAGAGTTGTCAGGAGACAAGAGTGTCAGGAGACAAGTGTGTCAGGAGACAAGAGTGTCAGGAGACAAGGGTGTCAGGAGACAAGAGTGTCAGGAGACAAGAGTGTCAGGAGGTCAAGAGTGTCAGGAGACAAGAGTGTCAGGAGACAAGTAGTGTCAGGAGACAAGAGTGTCAGGAGACAAGTGTGTCAGGAGACAAGAGTGTCAGGAGACAAGTGTGTCAGGAGACAAGAGTGTCAGGAGACAAGAGTGTCAGGAGACAAGAGTGTCAGGAGACAAGAGTGTCAGGAGACAAGAGTGTCAGGAGACAAGAGTGTCAGGAGACAAGAGTGTCAGGAGACAAGTGTCAGGAGACAAGTGTCAGGAGACAAGAGTGTCAGGAGACAAGAGTGTCAGGAGACAACAGTGTCAGGAGACAAGACTGTCAGGAGACAAGAGTGTCAGGAGACAAGAGTGTCAGGAGACAAGAGTGTCAGGAGACAAGAGTGAAAGGAGACAAGAGTGTCAGGAGACAAGAGTGAAAGGAGACAAGAGTGTCAGGAGACAAGAGTGTCAGGAGACAAGAGTGAAAGGAGACAAGAGTGTCAGGAGACAAGAGTGTCAGGAGACAAGAGTGTCAGGAGACAAGAGTGTCA